>NC_079212.1:22626132-22628632 GCF_029633865.1 Lampris incognitus | reverse complement strand
GATGGCATCACACACACCTGTTCCTCCTCAGTGATCATGCAGGGAAAATCTACACAGGCAGAAATGATAAAAGTGCACACACACTAACCCACACAAAAGAACCAATTTATAGCAATGAACTCATCAACAATTTCCAGTAAAGTTGCCTGCATATATGCACACAGGCAGAATTTGACAAATATCTAAGTAAACCTAATGCTGTCTGGCCTCTCCCTCCTCCAGCCCCCTCCATCACTCTGCATCTCTCAGCCAGGATAATGGCTGTAGTACACCAGCCGCCCACCACTCCCTGCCAAACACTGTCTGCAGCGTAAACACGGCCCATTCACACACAGAGGGAGGACAGTCAGGCTCGTCTGGGTTCTTAGTCCCAACTTGGCTGGCCGGGCCCTGAGCTTCTCATAACAGTGGCCCTAGCAACGATCGAGCCAAGCCGTCAGTCAATAACACAGTGGTAACAGAACCGCTCCTTTCACACTCAGCTCACACATGGTTCCAAGCTGACACACACGTAACTCCTATATACTGTACACACACATGCATGTAAACATACAGTACATGCTCACAAATGCCAAAACATACACATATTATATTTGGATGAGCATACAATCATACACAAACATACTCACTCACTAATGCCAAGACACATACACATGCACATACTCACACACACATGCTCATAGCGTGCCAATCGCCCACGCCTTTGCACAAGGGAAAATGTGCCTGGCAGGCAAAGCACTGTTCTCAGTAAACAGCTACAATAGCAGCAGCCAGATATGGATGTTAGGGTGGGCAACAACAATACCCTTGTGACCAGAAAACTAACTGTTGCAAAAGCACTTCTGAAAGTCCTACATTTCATATTCTGGTAAGGTTTAAGAACAGGAGTTTACTGATGGGTATGTTGTTTCCTCACATCCCGCTTTGTCTTGTTATGCTCTGCAACTTTTGAACGTAATGGAATTTGTTAAAATGACAATGTGGTAGCCTTCAAAATCTTGTGACACACCAGTAAAAGCATTGATTGCCACTCACACGGAAAAGAAAAGAGAGATAGACTGAGCGGACAGACTTAGCCTCTCTTGGCGGTTGTGACTGGCAAATGAGTTTTATTTACAGTGGTGTGACTGACGTTGCTGAGGGGCTATAAACTGCCATTAGAGCAGAGTTGGATTCCAACACAGCCCTGTGGAATCTAGCCTGCCACATTGTCTGTCTGTGGCTTTGACACAGCAATCTCAGTGCCAGGGCCAAACACAAACAAACATATAGATGCTATATACCTTGACGTAAACAAATACACTAAAGTATGCTGTTCACTCACAGAAACATACGTTGGCACTATCATTCATAGCTAAACAGCCACACGTGGAAAGGGGGTGAGTAAAGGAGTTTAAGTGACTGCCAGTATTGGGTCTGTTTATTTTTAGATAGTACAGCCTATTAATGGTCTTAGCTATTACTGCATGGTTGAGAAAGATCTGCTAGCAGGGGAGTGTGATCTTGCAAAACACCAGTGATAACTGTGCTTATATTGGAAATTGCTTAACTAACAATGTAAAAACTTTTATTTACCATGAATCATAACCTTTGATAACAGTGCATACTCAACAATTATATCTGATGTAGTCTATTTTGTGATTGGCTCAGCAGCTAATGTCCCTTGTCAATGAACAGCCGGCCATCATAGATGTTCTCCATTTACTTCATGCCGTGAACAGTGATTTTAGAACAGTTACTTTTATTCAATAATATTTTGTACGTTACTTTGTTCTTGAATTCCTTAAAGGGGCTATGTGTAATTATTTTAGTTTAAAACATTCAAAATGTAACCCCCTATCACATTACAATAGGTCTTTTACTTTTCAGGGTACTTAAGATATTCAACACAAAATATGTTAAACGTGGTACTGATAGGTTTACACATGCTTACCTAATATAAGAAATAAAAATGTTCAGGCTTGCAATCACGGTAACGACTGGTGATCTACCAGCTCGCATAGAATGTAATGCAGAAGAGTACTGCCCAGCAAGCCTGACGTAGGATCACGGTCTCTTAAAACGACAGTACCGAATTAGGCACAAGTACCCATAAATGTAAATGAACTATTGTAATATGATAGGGGGTTACAAAAACTTAACTAACGTTATCAACAGAATGTGAAGAAATAACAGATTTGACATGACACAGATGTCTTTATATTGTGTTGCAAAGATATCTTTTGAAGTTAGCATGCTAACCAGCTAGCCCCAGCCTGTCCCGTCCCATACCACCACTTGAGGTGATAGTGAGTCACTGTGTCATCCAGTCTGGCCTCAGTCCAACATGAGAGGATGAGGACGTAGTACTGTTCTGAGGGTACTGGCACACACCATGGACGTATTATAGTAGAACTGGATACTGGGTCTAAAAATGGCACCTGTTCATTCCTGAGAATGGCTCGCTTGGAGCATACGCCAAAAAAGTTTGGTTGATGCTAGATCGAACGGGATGTAGGCA
>NC_079212.1:21996132-22238632 GCF_029633865.1 Lampris incognitus | reverse complement strand
AGCCAATTGGTAAACGTACATGAACTCGGTTAGCATTATTAGTCTTTTTGGTCCGAAATGAACAAATGCTCCCCTCCACACACAAGAAAAACAGACATTGTATTTTGTACCACAATAATGCACGTTTTATGTTAACTGTGTACAATGATAACCAGAGACGACTATACAATGAACAGAGGAGTCACACAAGGCCAGGCCAATTAAAGATGAGTTACTCAGGATGACAAGCAATGTGCATTGTTATTTTTTTTCTGATACAACATAGCTGGTTAAAAGAAGATATAAACATTTGAGACCAGATAAGCACTCGAATACTGCACATGCTCCACTGCATCACTCTCAACAGGGCCGCTAGCAGCATCTCTAAGCCACAAGGTTATCAACAGTACACCAGGTCTGTCATCTCTCAGTCCTGCAACCATCCCTACATGATAATAAATAAGTAATTTTTTTCTTAAACCTCATTCAACCACGCAAGTTAACCAAGAACACATTGTTTTTTTTACAGCAATGGCCTATAGAGTTAGTTTAAAACAGTTTCTAACCTCGGTTAGTGTATGAACCAATAACGGGATGCCTCCATGCAAACTGATTAGCAGTAATACATACATGATTACGAGGAGTACTTTTGTCACCGGCTTTCTTGGTAGTGAATGCACATCGCAACAATAGCATGACACTTTAAATAAATAGATAAATAAACATCAACAAACAAACAAATAAATAAATTATGCTGACAAAAATAAAATATGTTTAACTTACTCAAGACAATCTGAAATGTCAGTGTCATTTGAACAAATTCTAAATGCAATCCAAATTAAATTTGTTTGGATTTTTGATAATAAATCAAAATTCCTCTCTGAAATGCATTAATTGCTGTTGCTAAAACACTGGTGTTTACTAGGAATGACAAGTTGATCTTAACCGGTATAATGTTTACTACACAATGTGATAGTTTACTGTAGTTTACTGTACTGAAATCATGACATTCTTTATCATTTACATTAAGTTTAAAGTGTCAGTGGACAAGTTCGTTCACACAAGATTGCACTGCCCGCTTGTCTCGATTTTCCATTTACCAACACTCTGAACAAATAAAAAGGTCACAGAGATTAAAAATTGGGGAAAACTTCCACACCTTTAGAATGCCGTATATTAATATATCCCATTAGTTATGCATTCAGCTAATAAAATGTCATTCATTTTTGTGGTTTTGGAGCAATTAAAAATAGTCACTGCAGATCCAATCAAATAAAATCAAATAAATGAAAACAGGGGAACAAAACAGGAGTTTGGGGGAGAAAGCCATTGAGAGTCACCCCTGGGAGGTCTCCAGCGCTACCTCTCCATGTAAACACAATGGATCAACTATAACCACTACCTGAAGCTGGCACCCAGGCTCTTCCCCACTCTCTACTGATTGGACCCCTCACTTTTTGTTCTTCAGCTGATTGGCCAGCCAATCGAGGCCCTCGTAGAGACCATCCCCACTTGTGGCGCAGGTGGCCTGAATGTACCAGTTACGGTGACGTAGGGAGTGCAGCCCCAGCTTGTCTGTGATCTCTGCAGCATTCATGGCATTGGGCAGGTCCTAAGCACATGACGATATGATGTGTCAATCACTAAGGACTGATACGGTAATGTGACATTCAGATTACGGGCGACAAAGCAACAGGTAACAATTCATTTTCGATGAAAGTCAGCAAAATGAAGCTGCAAATGCACGTAGGCACAACACGTGGCACAACACGTGGCACAACGCGTGGCACAACGCGATATGTTATAGGCTACAAACCAAAATTGAGATGGCCTAAATAAATGTAGTACCACAGTGATGCAGTCAGGCATCAACCAATCTTAATTTATAGTTGTTCCACCACTTTCACTCCCCTTATCTGCTCTCCCTACAGTTCCTTGTTCCAACCCAGTGGAAGAAAAATTTATTCTTGCTCTTAGCCTAACCCCCAACATTTCATTTAACTCAGCATAAACAAAGAAAGAAAAATGCAGCTTAGCAAAGTGTGGCAGCAATCATTGAGGCACCAGGTATGTCACACCCAATCTTTGGCTAAATCTGTGTATATTTAAACAACAAGTAGGATACACAACCAATGACGACATTGTCCATGTCAACGTGCACTTGAGGACCACTTGAAGAGTGACAATGATGCGGGCTCTATTTTGCAGCTTTGACACCTGTAATCTGAACACCCCGTAAGCAAAGACGGGTAGACGCATGAAAACTACAGAGCATAGGAGAGGAGATAATTGTTATAGAAGCCTACTTGTTTGTTGGCAAAGACAAGAAGAACGGCATCCCGCAACTCGTCCTCAGCCAGCATCCTCATGAGCTCCTCCCGGGCTTCGTTCACCCGCTCTCGGTCATTGCTGTCCACCACAAAGATCAGACCTGCAGGGGGAAGAAGAATTCTCTCAGTAAAGATGATAGCTGTGACTCTGGTTCAGGGTTATCCAGCATAACCACGAGAATGACAGCTACTATAATCAGTTTCATTCAACTTTCAAACAAAAAGCTACCATCGTGATGTTATAAAAAACACTTTTTTTAACCACAGTGACTCTTTGCCAAGGCTGTCAACATTACTGAAAGGAAAATAATTTGAAACAGTCTCACACTGCATGCAAATGTACTCATCAGAAGTATTAGCAAGCTGTGCCCTCAGGTGCTCGGGGGTGAGTCTGAGTCTTTGGTGCAGGATATGTCACAACACCGGAGAAGCCATGTTGACCCCAGTGTAACCAACCTCCACATTAGCCAGGGGACTTTTTAATTTGGCTTACCCTGGGTGTTCTGGAAGTAGTGCCTCCACAGGGGGCGGATCTTGTCCTGGCCACCAACATCCCATACTGTGAAGCTGATGTTCTTGTACTCCACTGTCTCAACATTGAAACCTAGATGAGGAGAAATCAACATGAGGAACACATGGCTTGTTTCACTGACTATGACTAAATCATGGATGTGTTGTCCATCGCTTTGTGTTCACTGATGAACTGACTTCAGAAAACAAACGAAAATCAATTGGTTTCGGAAAACAAACCAACATCAATGCATGACATTTGCTGTTTACTAGCAATAATGGATTATTTCCTCACGCACCAATTGTTGGGATAGTGGTGACTATCTCCCCCAGCTTAAGTTTGTAGAGGATGGTGGTTTTCCCTGCAGCATCCAGACCCACCATCAGAATCCTCATCTCCTTCTTCCCTATCAGGCTCTTCAACAGGTTGCCAAAGATATTGCCCATGATGAGTAGATGCTCTTGCCTCGCTGGAATGAAACTGTTGAAGAAGGCACATGGTAGTTTCCATATATGGCAACCAAGCAGCAGAAACAAACAGTGAACCACGTTTATGCAGTCAAAGCCACAAAAACATCCAATGACAAACAGTAGCTCTTCAAAAGTGACTCCAAGCATTAACACCTCATTACTGCTAGAAAGCCACCTCAGAGGAAAAGCAATAAAAGCATACTTCACACCTCAGCAGGCAGCTGACCTGACTGAAACACTTTTGCATTGCACGTTGACATCCCACTGGGGAAAGCAGCTGCCATATTGAATCTCTGTAATGTGGATTGGCTTTCATGTGGTGCAGATTAAACTACCTTTTACGATGGCTGGTTCTGTTTGGTGGCTATTATCTTTAAAACCAGTGTTACAATCAATGCATAACATGTGGTATGGGTATGGCACCGTGCAGCAGACCTGTTAGTGGTAATGGTGCACACACAGCATAGCTCTGATATCTCTGCTGTGAGACTTTAGTTTCAATATCCCTCTTTAAATATCATGTTCTGCAGTCTTTCTGGTCACTGCCTCTGCAACATGTCAAGTCTAATTGAGAGAGCGTGTCCTTGTGCTCTGCATTGTACTCGAGCTGCATTGGTGTAGCGTGGGACTGATCCGAAATGAATTAATCGGCATAAACAACGACAGCGCCAAAGCCAAACATCTCATCTGTTTTGGCAGAATAAGTCACATACGTGTTTCCTCTGAGAAACACTCAGCACGTCGAAATTTGATATTTCAGCCAAGGTTACTCGCGGGGGACAGTAAATATACACCGAAAAGCAGCGAAAGGCACCCAGCTGCTAGCTTAGCCTCCACAGCTGCAGTATATAGCCGCACATATGCACTGTGGGCTATACTGTCACAGTGCAATTGGGGACGGCTGATGCAGGGATGGCAGGCTATAGATTCGCAAACACGTCAAATCAAAACCCACGCACGCAAAAAAAGGTTAGTTAAATAAAATATTAATGTTATAAAGCTATGTTTGTCGGCAGTATTGAAATGATTTTCCCCGGATAAATATTTGTACTGTAATCCTCTGGTTGCAGTCACGACAAGCAAACCAGGCGACCCGATGTCGTCGATTGGCAACAATTTCAACACCAATATGTGTTGTGAAGGTGGTGGCGCAGCAATATGCCGCAATGACCTTTACTAGCAGCACAACGCCACATCTTTCAGCATTTTCAAAGACTGCATCTCCCTCACACTTACCCGTCAACGGTATCAGCTGGATTCAGGCGAAGGCTGGATGATAGTCTCGCGATGGGACGGCGCAGCAACGCGTTCTCGCGATAGTTAGAATGTCAGGAGTGCCTCTCACGTTTGTTGCCCTTCATGACTCATTAAAAAACCAGCGACAGCGTGAGAGGTCAGCCGGGATGTCACGTCGCCAATCCCAAACAGAAGAGAATGTGTGTGTGTAACGTCTTCATAAAATGGTAGATCCATCCTCCCGTTTTTTTTGTGAGGGTAAATGACGGTGCCATCTGTTTGTTGCATGATACACGTCTAATGTACTGATACAATAGCTACACATCTCTGAAAATGCATTGCCCGCGTTGTAATATTGCAGTAGATGTAATCAGTTCGTGTACTTTTACGGAGGAGGAAAGGCTACACCGATATGAAATGTAACAGGGAGCCCGGAGGCAAACACATTTGAATAATTAACATAGGAATAATCTTAATGAATAAGTAACTCTGTGACTGTAATGTGATGCCAAGTGATACTTCCTGGCAGCCGCCCTCTGTGTCACAGATAATGAACAGACAGGAGGCAGCAATAAACTAAATCAATCCCGAACCTTTGCAACAACCTTGCCTATCCGCTCATTTTGTTGAACTGCTGCCAAATTCGAAATGTGATTCATCACAGGTGGTTTTTAGAGAACTTCATGCAGCAGTTCTCAAAGCTGTGCCAGAATAAATATTCATTTACATCTTAACCGCTTCCAATTTAAATGCCATGCTGCACGGTCATGTTATATTTAATGTATGGTGTTTTTAACCACCAGGCATTTGAAAAGCAGCCCAGTGTCACTGAGTGACATGTGGCCTGATACAAGTCCCTCAGCCATAGGTAACGAATTAGTGAGTCCTACATTTGTCTCTCTTTCTTGCATGTCAGTCAGCGGTCTCGTGATAGATGTGTTTATCAATTCAGTGGTGAAGGCAGAGGGAAAAAAAGAGGGGAACAGATGTTTGCAGCTGCACACCAGATTATGGGGTGGAGTGGCTGGTGGGGGAGCCTGCCATGTTTGTGTGCGCTGAGAGTTTCAGGAGGGTTACAGGGGGGTTACAGCGGGTCGGGGTGGTGGTAGGAGAGGTGGGGTGGGGAATTATGACTTAAAGGAGCCTTTCCTCTGAAGTGTCTGCCAGCGTGCACCCCAGCAAACACAATCACAAGTCTGGTTGGTTCTGCTAGCTGAACTAATGAGGGCCTGTGCGTTGAGGGCAAGGGCTTTGATGTTCTGGGTAGCTGGCTCCTTGTGTTTTCTCTCCCGCTCTCCTTCTCCCTGTCCCACATCAAAAATGAAAAGGGAGTCGAGAAGCAGATGTTTTCAGCCCTGTATATATACAGAGTATACTTTTTTTTCACCCTCATCTCCAACCCCCATGTGTCCCTTCCATCTGTATCGCCACTGTATGTACAGCGTAAGGATCTATCTCTCTATCTTTATATCCAACTAAACACACTAAATCGCCTTACTCTATACATATAATCATCCTGTCAATCAAAACGGAACTTTTATCTCTCCTTACTTCCTCTCTTTCTCCCTCTCCCTCTTTAATTTCAGCCTAGTCTGGTTGTCATTATTCAGGGGGGCAGTCAATGTGTTGCTGTGCATGTGTCTGCGACGATGGAGGCAGAGAGCCGGAGAGGGAGAGGAGGGGTGAGAGACAGAGACGGAGACGGAGAGAGAAGGGGGAGAGAGCGGTCCAGGGCTCTCCACCAACCTCTCTGTCTCACACATGGGAGAAACAGTGACAGGAAATTCCCTTTCGCAGCAGCTCCAGGGTGAAATGATAAAGGAATGAAGAAATGTAAACCAGAAATGCAGTCCCTTATCATTCCACCCCAGTCTCTTCCCCGCTCCCTTTTATTTCTTCGCTAAATACCGGAGAGAGAGGAGGAGAGGGAGGGAGAGCAGTCGACTTTGTCATTGGCACTGCCATTCCTCGAGAGTCCAGGGATCTTTACGCAAGTCACAAACGAAATGTACTTGACACATAAGCCTGTGCAAGAGTACACTATCCTGGCAGGCTGAGCATGGAGACAATTTGGATCGTCTATGACATGTGTGTCCTCCACGTATGCATCTAGGAATGCTGCTCTTGTAAATCCATTTAGCTGCTGACATTAGCAAAAATCTGCACTGTACCTATGGTGAGATAGTAAATCACTAGGAGCCTTGTCTGAAACCGCGTGTGTATGTATGAGCCCATGGGTATGTATGCCTATAGGTTTTCAAATGTACATGTGCATGGATGTATATATGTCCATGTCTGTGCATATGTCTTTGTTATTGTACATGCATGTATACATGTGTGTGTGTGTGTGTGTGTGTGTGTGTGTGTGTGTGTGTGTGTGTGTGTGTGTGTGTGTGTGTGTGTATGCCCATGTTTGTCTATTTGTCTGTCTCCAAGGCAGCTGTTGAGGCAGCTTGGGACATGGCGTCCCCAAGCAGCAAGTTGTTCAGTGTGTCTCTCCCTTGGCTGTGAACTTTGGACAGATGATCCCCTTAGAGGCTCGTACAGCAAAGACTGGTATAATCACCCACGCTCTATCGTCTCTTGATGCCTCTCTCCAGTAATAAAAGTCATACTTTAAGGAAACAATATCCTGCTGCCATAAAAAGGCCTTCTCTCAGCATGAAGCGGCCATAAAAAGACTCCCACAATCTGAATCAGTACCGCAGAGAGTATACCCCCCATATACCCTTCAATAACACACGCACGTAAACACGCACAGGCCTCAGCATCAACTCACAAGTAAAGCAGGTCCATCTCTCACTTTGACGTATTCGACATGTGGGAAGAATCTAAAAGTGCTCTTACTGATGAAATGTGCTAAAGCTACATGCGCGGACATGAGAAGGCCCTAGCCATGTTCTCATGGGAAAGTGAGACATCTCAGGGATATCAAAATCCCGGCATGTTTTTGTCATTACAGTGTTACTCATTTGCTAAACTCATGCTCACTAAGCAGTGACCAATCTGATGAAGTATATCAGGACCATTTCCGCTTGCGATTACAACGCTAAGAGGTTCGCCTAAATCAGCGGTTGTTTAATACGCTTGGAAAATTGAAAAGTTCCTGTTAGACTGCGTTCAAAAACTGATCCTATGTCAACTTTCCCAGATTGGGTTATTTATTAGGTACAGGATTTCAGATAGGCTTAGGAAAGCCGTGTTGCTGAAGACACCACTCCCGACAAAAAAACGCTCCATCAATGTCGTTGGTCCTCCAGCAGCGACGAAAAAAGTCTTGCAGATTTTAATGGCTCCAAGATTAGCAACAGACAAAGCTTTTTGCTGAGATGGACTGATTTTGAGTTTGACTCCAAAAACAGTTTGTGTGCCAAGGCACAGGTGCAAAATATCCAAACAGCATAACTGTCTTGGAGATGATTTAGAAAAAGATCAGTCACGTCATGGCAACTTGTCTGTTTTCCACAGTGATTTGTTGGGTCCTTGTTAAGTCATGGCAGAGTTTCCCCATCCCAAACCACTTGAGCCTTAAATGTTCCTCTCATAAACTAGTCCCAAAAGGCAGGCTCCACTGCAATAATATTATTAATAATACATTTAAAAAATATATGTACATGTAAAAATAGACAAGAACTGTACACAATGAACTGAGTTGGTAGGTAGAGGCTTAAATATAAATACATCCCTGCTGTGGTTGCTCTTTGTGTTTGTGTTGCAGGTTGGAGGAAAGATGAGGTTCGGGTCATTTTCATGGCTGAGAAGGAAATGTCTA
The DNA here is from genome assembly GCF_029633865.1 of Lampris incognitus. Classification (NCBI taxonomy): domain Eukaryota; kingdom Metazoa; phylum Chordata; class Actinopteri; order Lampriformes; family Lampridae; genus Lampris; species Lampris incognitus. The sequence goes on along the minus strand of NC_079212.1, from coordinate 22,230,334 downwards.
AACAGGCAGAGTCAAGACAAATGACATGAGTCACCTCCTCTTCAATCTCTGACTTGGCATTTTGAGAATAACAACAGCTACAAAGAGAAAATCGATCCCAGATGATGGAATGAAAAAAAAAAGGAAAGGGGGGATAAACAGATTCCCTGGGAGACTTGCACAAGGAGAAAAACAAACAGATTTGTGTGTGTGTGTGTGCGTGTGGGTGTTTTTGTGGGAGGGGGGTATAAACTGGCTTGCCATTTTGAGTCGTGCATGGGCAAAGGCGATGGGAACTTGGAGGGCTGGGTGCCTACTTGCACACATTGACCCACTCTGTCACTCGACACTCCTCACACAGCACATAGCAGCACCAGTGGAAGCGGCAGTGGCAGCGCTCGCTGCGCGTCTGTTTGAGGATGTTGTGTCCGCGGCCACAGCACAACGAGCTGCAACTGTCCATGCTCTGGCTGGTCTTGTTGCAGATGCGTCCCTGTGTGCCTGGAGAGTCTATGGATGGCTCCCGCTCACAGAAATCCGGAGACTTCTCAAAATACACCAGCTCTCGAGACATGCTTCGACGGCGGCCTCCGTTCAGTCCCGCCGGGCCCCCACTCGCCCCGTTGCCTGTTCGAGGGTTGAAAACCCCATTGTTCTTGTTCTGGGAGTTGACAAAAATGGCCGACAGAAACTTTTCCTTGAGAATAGATCCCACAAGTCTGAACTCTGGGGACACGTGCCAGCAGGTCTTAAATTGACAGCTCCCTGATGTGCCGTGGCATTTGCACCTTCTCTTCATGTTATCAGTCACTATCTGTGTAAAGAGCACACATGATACAAACCAAATAGTTATGAGGGCAACGGATGGCAATGCATGCCCACGAAAAGCTGTATTAATAAGTAGAAGTCATATGAATGTGAAGTTGAGGCTCAACAGCCTGAACACTTAGACCTTCCACAAAATGACTTTTTGACTTGTCTTTCTTACTGTCCGTGTCAGGTGTGCTTGTGATGTTTAGGTCTGTGAAGTAATTTTTGCTTTTAATGCACTTTTTGATTTTAATATTTATTGTGTGTTATTCATTTATTATGCGACACTGTGGTCCTTGTGAAACATAATTTCGTTCCCTTGTATGTATGAGACATGCATATGAGGCAATGACAATAAAAGCAGTCTAAGTCTTAAGAGTGCAGAGTAGTCTGTGAAGCAAGCACGCCACTCACCTGCCGCCCCACCCGGTTGTTATGCATCCTCATGCGAGCATAGATATCTCTTGGGGACCCCCTGGAGTCTAGCCAGTCCTTGGAGAAACGCTCCCCGAAACGGGCATCATGACTGCAGCCCCCCCACTCCCAAGTCTCTTGCATGGAGCTAAGCTCATCTGGTAAGGGCTTGAGCAGGGTGGAGGGGTGGACAGAGCGCAGGTTGGCGGGCAGGTCACTGTGACGAGAGGTTAACTCTGAGGGTAATGACCGTGTCATGGCCATACCAACCCCACCCTTCTGAAGGGTCTGCAGCTGTAGCTGAGTGAGTTTCAGCCGGATCTTGTCATCGTCCAGACGACGTTTGGCCTCACAGCCACACCCTCGCAGCTTTCCCATGCTGCAGGCTGAAGCCACAGAGTGGGCCACACCCGCTGCCAACAGGGACAATGAGAAGGCACTCTCTCGAAAACCTGCATGTAGGAGAGAAACACTCAAGGGTTTTAGATAGGTTAGCCATGTTACAATGTGTGGTAAGAGCTTTAGCTGTATTGCAATACCATAAAAGCTTTTCTCCTGTTAAAAAAAGCCCTTTAAGCCAATCAAGGTCAAGTCAAGTCAGGTTTAATTGTTTGCCAAGTATGTTCACACATACAAGAAAAATGACTTGGTGGGATGCCCAAAGACACAAAGCAACAAAACTTCAATTAAAGCCTCCTCAGTATACTGACCCCCCCCCCCCCATGTAATCATGCCTACACCCCCTCCTCGTGATCCCATCAACCCCTCTCACCCCTATTAAGGATGACACTTTGGTGGGGCAGCTTGCTGTGGCCCTCCAGAGAAGAGCAGTTCCAGCGTTGGTCTCGCAGCTGATGTTGGCACTCATGGATGGCCACCTGGATGCCCTGCAGAGCCGAGGCCGTCACGTCAGGGCTGCGGACACACATTCGCATCTGACGCTTACTGAGGCCAGCCAGCCTCAGGCATACCGAGTTAGGGGTCAGCACTGGATCTCCTGCCACCTTCAGGCCAAGGATATCATTACACAGCACCCTGTATGGGGAGATGGGAGGGGGGGGGGACTTATTAAGCGTTACTCGGGATCCCATTTGTCAGTTCAGCAGGAGAGTGTAGCGGTGGGAAAATATCGTAAGAAGGTTACAGAAGTCTTCAACGGTGAATAAGCAATGCTTGATTTCAAAATCATCCCTGGTGACAATTGAACTTTTTGCATCAAAACAAGAGTTCATTTGGCACGCGTATTATTGCCGCGTTTCATCCGGTATGACTAAAGCCATGGATGAATATTGTTCCTAGCTATTGGATAACCTGAGAAGTCCAGAATAAAACCGTGGAGCAGTGGACAAACTTACATACATAGGGACGCCAGCCGTCTAAGATATGCATTGTATTTTTCCAAGGATTATGTCAAAATCATCACCGGAGGATATTGTATGAAGAACAGGGTTAGAGATGATGTTAGAGAAGTGATAAAAATCAACATGGAAAATAAAGGCAGGCGTTTTGCTTTGTTCTTTTTGAACGCAGAGCAGACGGTTATCTAAAGTCGCTTTAACTGACTCAACACAAGTTTCTGGTAAAAAAAAAAAAAAGAAAAAGAAAAAACATTAAATTCCCCTGATTTTGATGGGTCCCCCCCCCCCCCAAGTCCGATGTGACGAGACCGCACATGTAGCATCGGCTCTCCTTGGCGCTCTCAAGTGCACTTACGTTAATGCAGGTGACATGAGCGCCGCTGCCAAAATCAGGAGTCGGTCCCAACGGAGTTTGTGAGGTAGCTCCATTTTGATAAGCCTCTTTCCCAACGTGACATTAAAACAGCGGTGTTATGATCCTGCATCCGCGGAGAATTGGGGAGCGGAGTGTTTTCGATGCGCCTCCGAACGACAGAAGGACGGAACGAGAGGAGTTCAGGGCGAGTGTAAACGGGAGGGAGGTGTGTGTGTGTGGGGGGGGAAGGGGGCAAGAGGGGAGGGGAGATGCCTCTACAGGCGGCTGCTTGCAAAATATTAGCCCGATATGAAACGGATCAACAGTGGACCGCGCGATGTTAGGAGAGGAGCGTATGACTTTTTTAATCACCGTGCGTAAAATTCGTCTCCAAACATTTACGCGCGGCCTCGCTCCCCTGACATTACGCGTGACGCTCCAGATTACGACTTCAGGTACTAGTACGTGACGGACACAATGAACACATCTAGATGAAAAGCAGTTATGTTTCTCTTCCGGTGAACAGATAAGCTATACAGTTGGCTACACAATATTCGCCTCCCCTTTAAAGAGAGGGGATTGAAGAGACACTATTTTATTTATTTATTTTTTTTGTACGATGAGATGAACCGCGAGGAGAGAAAGCTTGCGCTCGTGAAGGGGCGAGTTAGTTTGAAGAAGTATAGATGGGGGGAGGGGAGAGATGCTGGTTCCACTGTACGACAGGGAGGCAGCAGCAGGCAAGCGCGGCCCCGCAACAATACTAAGTTGTAGTCATCTGCCTCCCCCCTCCCCCCCCCACACCAACCACAGCGTCTGTTCTTCATTGTGTTTGAAACAACTCCACTCTCCATCAGCCTCAAGTCTCCCATTTATTTATTTAAAAAAAAGAAGGGGGGGGGGAATTACCGTATTCATATGCTCCAACATGTTTTCTTCCCACTAATTTACATCATTATCTTAACGCCTTAACGAAATTCACATGACCCTAAATTTACGGGCTAACGGTGATGGGTCATTCTTTTAGCCCTGAAATGTCAAATTATGTATGTATGTATGTATGTATGTATGTATGTATGTATGTATGTATGTATGTATGTATGTATGTATGTATTTATTTATTTATTTATTTATTTATTTATTTTCGGTGAGGAAAATGTCGACCTAAATTCGCATTTTTTTGTGTACTTCTGAATATCCGTTGCCCACCAGACAGTAGAAATTATGTTTATTACATTACCTCTTCAAAATTGTTTGAATGCCATGCGGAAAAAAAATAAGAAAGCTAAAGAAACATGCCTCTGACATTTGACGTTTTTTGACACCAGATGCTATAAGGCGTCAAAAAAGCTCTCAATCAAAGGGCTTGATGGGGGTGACAAGCCATGACACGTCAAGACAGTTCATGTGCCCATGTGAATATCGATCCCATTTTATGAGGAATATTCAGATGTGTCCCGGCTGGTTGTAACCCCCTATATCCATGACGATGCATACACAACATACAGCCAGCATACAAACATACAAGCAACACATATTTCCAACACGTCTTCAGAAGAGCAGGATGGCCGACGCTATTGGAGGAGGCTATGTAGACTACTTTAATAAAATTAAGTTAAAACCCCCCCCAAACACAGTTCGCATGGTGACACCAATTCTCCATCTAATCTCCTTCCATTCCCTAAGCTGTGGCAATGAAAAGTGCATTAGCATTCGGCCGCGGCGTGTATATCTAAGTGGCTTAAAAAGTGATTTGAAGTTGATTTGTATATAAAAGGCCTCCCTTTATCCGGATTGAGGCTCTAATCTGCTCGGTGTCGCATGACTGCACCAGGAAACCCGTTTGAGCACCTTTATATAAGGCGGGAGTATAAACGTATAGGGGTGGCTGTCATTAAAACCCCTTTACAAAAGCCCCACTTCCTTTTACTGTCATCCGCGAGAAAGAGAGCGAGAGCGAGAAGGAAAGAGAAAGAACAGAAGGAGAGATTATTTATCCCGCAACCGCTCGATGACGTGAGGAATTGCGGGGCATTCACGTTGGCAGATAAATGTCACATTATAACGCGCGCATGCACATCCCTGCCCCACCCCCACCCCCACGCGACCAATATCACCAATATCCCTAATATCACCAATATCGCTAAATCGGAGAACATGTGCTCGCAGTGTGGGGGTTTTTATAGGTGGAGATGGCACACCGACTCACGGTACGAGTCCACTGCACGTGCGTCGAGGGAGGTCTGCGGGCCAGATGTTTGGAACGGGTTTTCTTCTCATTCGCTCCACTCCTTTCTTGGTCATCTTTCATCAAACATGTGATTGGAGACCATATTTCTTCGAAAACTGACTTCCTCCTCCCACTTTGCAAAACGTCTGAGTGGCCAAGTGGTGTGTGTGTGTGTGTGTGTGTGTGTGTGTGTGTGTGTGTGTGTGTGGCTATATATATATATATATATATATATATATATATATATATATATATATATATATATAGTGGACCTATTTCTTTGTTTCTACAATCAGTTTGGTTCTCCTCTGGTGTGCACATGCGTGCGCCTGTGCGTGCGTGCGTGCGTGCGTGTGTGTGTATCGCGCGTTTCAGTCTGTAGAAACTGAAAATAACGTTTATTAATGAAAATACTACGACTATTCCCCCCCAAATACAATTAGGCTAATAATTAAACTTTTTTAGAAAGCTAAAAATACGCCCCCGTGTCGAGGCATCCTGGTAGAGAGATTAGACGCTCGCGAGTAGCGAAGACGTTGGTAGCTACTGAAAACATCTTGAGAATGTATATACGAGTGTGTTGGTGAAAGAAGGAGGGGACGCGGTTAGGGAGTAATCCAACCACCGGGTAAAAAGGGCAGTTTAGATGGCTCATATTCCGCTGTAACCGTACTGTACCGTGACACCAGCTCCGAGCACCAAACCCGGCGCACCCACAGCATCTCTACAAGCCCATCACTGTCTCGACGGGACTTTTCTTTTTTTCTCCCTCCTTCAATGTATTTCCTATGCGGGATTAAGACCGAGGCGGGTGGGGAAAATACTCGCATATAACTCCACAATTTTTTTTTTTTACAGGGAATCAATTCTTTGATCGCCGAGAGATTCCACAAGTGAAATGCGCAACACCGTGGATTGTCCTGTTTTTTCCTTTCTCTCCCCCCTTCTCTCTCTCTTCCTTTCTCCTTTCTGTCCGGTTGTGTTTTCTTTATTCATTGTGCGCCCTATGAAGAGCATTAACTATCCCTCCTTCCAATCCCATTGAAAAAAGGGGGTCCGAGAAAAAAAAAAGAAAAAAAAACAGAGGGAGATGAGAGCAGCAAATCCCCTTTTTATTCCCCTCGTAGCGCTCAATAAGAGAAGAATGTGTCGCCTATCAGTCACCGAGGGGATCAAGTCTTCCAGACGGTGCGACGCGCCCCGTGCGCTGTGCAGAGCATCACTGAGGGAGACGGAGTGAAGAGGAGCATCACGACAGCGGCACCATCCTGCCCGGACACTTCAGACCCTGCACACGGAGCCGTTTAACCAAGCCTGTCTCCTCTCCAGATACTCGTTTTAGTCAATTAAACCACTCCGCGGCAGCTCCTTTAGTTTTCCTTTAGTTTTTTTTTTTTTTTTACAATTTCAAACCCTCTCACTGGAATGTGGTGTGGTGAGTACACCTCGCAATGCAAATCATTCGGTGGCAATTCATCAGCTTGTAAAAGACTCAAATGCGCGTCGGCGGGGGCAGACCTCACCGGAGGCCAGCCGCGGCGACACCGCGCCCGCGGTCCCAACGACGCGTTGATCTGTTTCTCTCGTTTTATTTCTCATGAGCTCTTTTTTTAAAATCTGTCATATCGTGTGTATATATATCTATAGATATATCTATAGATATATCTATATATCTATAGATATATATATTACCGAGGTGTGTGTGAATATTTAGGAGACTGCCTACCGAGGACAACATTGCCGGTGTCCTGAAGTGTGTCCTTCATTATTTTTTTTCCCCCTCTTCACGTTTTCACTGAAGACACAATGAGGAGCCTCGCGCTGCTTTTAGGGGTGAAAGCCGCGTGCATCCTGTTGGTGTCGTCGCTTGCGGGCACGGGAGCCGTCAACAACAGCGGCCGGTGGTGGTGAGTTGACTGCACGTGCGACGCACCCCTCACCCCCACCCCCACCCCCACCCCTCCACTATCAGCCGTGAAACACCGGTTTGCTGTTTGCTTTGGCCGAGAGACTCCAGTGTTCCCACATCATCATCACCAGTAGCCCATTAGACAGATACAGAGCGTGTTCCAAGCTGCAAGTAATGAGTTATTGTTGGCTATATTCACAACTTCTACCCAGGGGGAAAAAACAGACCATTAAGGTTTGTGCGATTATGTCGTATAGTTCAATTATCGGGTGTGAAAATACTTTGCCTAACTTTTTTTTCTCCGGCTCAGCTAGTTGAACTTTCAGTGAAATTATTCTGTACTAAATCACATTTTTTTTCTTCAGTAAGTAGACTAATGATAACTTTAGTGTGCTATATTGAGAACACGATAACCAAAGCGCTCTCTCTCTCTCTCTCTCTCTCTCTCTCTCTCTCTCTCTCTCTCTCTCTCTCTCTCTCTCTCTCTCTCTCTCTCTCTCTCTCTCTCTCTCTCTCTCTCTCTCTCTCTCTCTCTCTCTCTCTCTCTCTCGCTCTCCTCTGTCATTTGGACAATGTGGTTTGAACACGAGACAACATTTTTCAGCCCAATGTGGGACAAATTAAAAGTGGATTTATTTAATGGCTGAGGGAATCCCATATCAGATCGTGTCCAGGGTCGTATTTTTATCATGCGCCGAAGATTAAAATAAAATTCTAAAACTGACTCTAAAAGCCCCCCTTTTTTTCTTCCGTTTTGAACCGGAAAAACCAAAAATATCAAAATGGTGTATATAGAATGTATCTACATGTGCTTATAAACAGGCCTAATGAAACACAAGGCAAGGAGTAAAGCCCATACAGTAAGTACATGCAAGTAATATATAGGTAATTGCTATATAACTAATTGTTTTGTTTATGAACATTTTCGTGATTTTTGCAATTCCTTGTAATGAATGTAGTTTGCACGCCACGTCAACGCCCCTTCATGGCCACTATGACTGTAATGCTGAATAAGTTCAAAACATTAGTTTACAAGACAAGCAAGGCAAGTTTATTTGTATAGCACCTTATCATCCCAGAGGTCATTATTCAAAGTGCTTTACAGGCAAAAGGTAATGGGGGGGGGGGCATATACCAAGAAAACCAGGAACAAATGACATTGCAAAAGGGCTAATCTTGAATGAATTAGATATCTTAACACAATATTGCCTCAATGTGATTACTGATTTCTGACAGCCGCCAGCTTGGCCCTTAGAGGAACAGGCCAAGACTGTCCCATTTATAGGACCATTTTAAAACATAAGGATCTCCAACTACTTTAAGGTGAAAATCTCAAAGAAAAAAAAATGTATTTTATCAGTATGTTCTACGCTACCGGGTAGTTCAGAAGAAAACGCCCCCCCCCCCGTTATAATAATTTACTAGTGCTGTTCAACTCAAAACAATCGTGATTTGAGTCGACCTAAAGCGACAAAATGTTTATTTCAGCTATTTGTACACACCACCAGGTGGGTTATTCATACTGGCTGATACCAGACTCACTAATCACTCAGTGAGGCAGCTTGCCCAAAATATTCACAAACATCAGCACCCAAAAAATAAATACATAAATACTGCATGTTTTGAGAAACCTTTTGTAGTGTTCAGAACATGTACCTTTAAAATTTGGGGAAGGACACTTCATCTGTTGTTGCAGGTATACTCTTTGGTTAGCGCACTAGCCTGTTGCATACCAACAAACCACTGCAGGGAATTGAACCCTCTAATGCTGACACGCTAATGGCAATGCAGGGCCTGTTGAGTTATTGCTACTGGGTGTGTTAAACATCATGGTTATTCCTCCATGAAAAATGGAATGGACAAGACAGGGCATGCTACAAAGACAGGACTGGACAGGACCTACGATTAATTTGAAGCTTTTTTTTCTCTCAACAGGGTCCATTTAATCAAAGAAGGTTGAATCAGTTCACCTGGACACAACGTTTATTGACAGATACGTATCATCACTCATCTAAGTGACCTCTTGAATCTAAACTGTCTGCAGGTATCCCCACCCTTATAAACAATACAGTGGCATAACGACTGAAACCAACGACCATAGTTAATGGTCAGACCCATATGTAAATATGGGTATGACCATTAACTATAGTTTCAATGGCCATGTGTACTTTTCAAAGAGGATTTGGGAATGTTTGCAATCACAGCGTTGTAAGATGGCGACAAATGTACTCTTAGCCCCCCCCCCCCCCCCCCCAACCCGGTTCGGTGATGGTCGTTTCCTCTTAACATGGGTTGGTTTCAGTCATTATGCCACTGTATTGTTTATAAGGGTTGGGATACCTGCAGTCAGTTTAGACTGAATAGGTCACTTTTAGATGAGTGATGAAACGTATCTGTCAAGAAACGTTGTGTCCAGATGAACTGATTCAACTTTCTTTGGTTTTCTTACCTGTATTATTGAGCATGCATAAAGACAGGGTCCATTTACATTCAGTTTTCGGCATTTAACTGACTATTCGAAGGAACTTACCATGATGCCCATTTTAGGGACATTTGCACAGGATAGACATACTATTGCAAGGATCTTATCTGTGATCCTCTAATGACAAGATACTCTATCCACTATGCCAGTATGTCATCATATGGCTGTCGGATTTCAGCGTTTGGTTTGTCACATGGTGCATTTAATATGAGAGTGGTGGTTAAAATAGCATAGGTGGAGACAGACTCAAACTCAAGCAGGTGCAGCTTTGGCTTTCAAGGAAATCCTTCTATTCTGCAACAGCATTACAGCACAACGCTGTACGATCTCTTCATAGTTCTGCACTGTTGTCCTGAAATTAGGTCATGACAGACGCTGTATACATTGCAAAAGAAGATGATTAATAATTCTAATAATAAAATGTGATGGTTGCCAGGTATATATTAGCAACATGTGAGACCTAGGTCAGACTGTGTTGAATGTAATATCTGCTGTTCTAATAATACTGTAACAATACTCATGAGGGGGAAAAAAATTATGTTATATTATTCTGAGCCTGAAACTTATATTGTGACTCAGCGACTCACTGTCTCCTCATGTTCTTGGAATGGTGTAAGTCGCCATTTATGACCGTGGTACCAAAAGCAAACTTCGATTTTCTAACAGATACCATTTATGACATGCCAAAACATATCAGTTTTAAAGAGGGTCACGGCGAGAGCTACATGCATGAACTGCCAGCTCCCTCACTCGGATTTTCCCCATCCTCTTTGCTGTGCCAGGGGCATTGTGAACGTGGCCTCTTCTGCCAACCTCCTCACCAACTCCAAGAACGTGCAGTTGGTCCTGGACCCCAGCCTGGCCCTATTGAGTCGCCGCCAGCGTCGGCTGATTCGGCAGAATCCTGGCATCCTGCATGCCATCGCCGCTGGGTTGCACACCGCCATAAAGGAGTGCAAGTGGCAGTTCCGCAACCGCCGCTGGAACTGTCCGACCACCCACAGCCCCGCAATATTTGGCAAAATTGTCAACCGTGGTGAGCTTCTCTTGTTTCTCTCACTAGGCAACGATTGGGCAATTTTGGGCAGGATGTTATGGAATCTCTTATACCCATTTGAAGGGGCCGATTTTTAAATATCTTACAACTTTGAATGGGTTTATGTCCGTTCAAGGGAAATAATGTGGTATGTGCAGTTCCAAAAAGGCGGAATCAGGTTTTGAAGGGAATTTCTGATGGTGTTTCCTCAGGTTGCCGAGAAACAGCATTTGTATTCGCCATTACGAGTGCAGGGGTCACCCATGCGGTGGCTAGATCCTGCTCGGAAGGTGCGATAGAATCTTGCACCTGTGACTACCGGCGCCGGGGGCCTGGTGGCCCAGACTGGCACTGGGGGGGCTGCAGTGACAATGTGGACTTTGGCCGGATGTTCAGCCGTGAGTTTGTGGACTCCAGCGAGAGGGGCCGCGATCTGCGCTATCTCACCAACCTCCACAATAACGAGGCAGGAAGAATGGTGAGTAGCTACTCAAAATCCAGGATAATGGCAGGAGATAATGTTAGGATTTCAAACACTATCAAGAATTCATTGTTTGTATGCTTGTTCTATAGTCATTATGTTTCACCCTGTGTCAGTCAGAATTGGGTCACTAGCCCTTGTTCTTCCTCTTTCTCTCCAGACAGTGTCATCAGAGATGCGTCAAGAGTGTAAATGTCATGGCATGTCAGGCTCCTGCACCGTGCGCACTTGTTGGATGCGGCTACCCAGCTTCCGCACAGTGGGGGACTTCCTAAAGGACCGCTTTGATGGTGCGTCCAGAGTAGTTTATGCCAATAAAGGCAGCAACCGTGCTTCTCACCGAGCCAACCCCCGTCACCTGGAACCTGAAAACCCAGCTCACAAGCCCCCCTCCACCAGGGATCTGGTCTACTTTGAAAAATCACCAAACTTCTGCTCTTACAATGGCAAAACTGGCACTTTGGGGACCTCTGGAAGAACCTGCAACAGCTCTTCTCCAGCCCTGGATGGGTGTGAACTGCTGTGCTGTGGGCGTGGGTTCAAGACCAGGACTGAGAGGGTGACTGAGCGTTGCCACTGCACGTTCCATTGGTGCTGTCATGTTAGCTGCCTAAACTGCACCAGCACACAGACATTACACCAGTGTCTATGATCGTAGGTGGACAACTAGGTCCATAGGGAGAGAAGAAGGACTAGTGAGGAAGGTAGTTAGCTGAGAGTAACACTAGCACACAGTGGTTTGACTTGGTAGGTAGAGGCCATCAATGAAAAGCTTCAAGGTGGGTGTATTGATACAGGGAGAATTCTGACACTAGCGTTCAATCAGTGATTTTGAAAGGGGAAGAGAGAGAAGAGCACAAATATATGAACAGGGTATAGAAGGAGTTAATTTGCTTGTTCCTTGATTTTTAGAAAGTTGGTGCATGGTAGCAAGAGGGTATTCAGATACTTCAACCAGCCATGTAGAGTGGTAACCAACCCTCATTACTCAATAGAAAAACACAATTAGAGGTAAATTGACAAAATACAGAGGTGGAAAATTCATAGCTGTGATGTTTTCCGATACTACTATACGCTCCTTTTCCCCACAGAGTGTAAAAGGAGGAACTGGACACAATGTCTGACAGATGTCTCTGTGGTCAGAGAACCACAGACATGCTCTCTCTCTCATAAACCGGTGAAGAACTCCGACAAGAGTGAGGTTATTTTAAATGTCACCATTTTGTTTTCTTTTGCCGAAGTTTGGCGTTTCACACATAAAATTGTGAGAAGTTTATCTCCTGGGATTGGCTGTCCATTCCCAACTGGTGTGTACTTACACCCTGGATGCAGCCCAACCTCTTATGATTTCCTTCTTAACTCGCCACATGTGCCCGCTTTGTTTAGCTTGCTCTTGAGTTGACTACACCTCAGGCATGATTTACCACTCTGATTTACCACAGGATGGTCCTGCTGTTAAATGACTGGACCCAACAGGGTCCAAGGATAACAGAAATTTTAGACACAACTTCATCCACCTGGAACTCACAGGGGAAGTCTTACCGAGGCATAGTAATTTGAATGTATAACCAATACACTGAATATTATGGCAAGACTAGGTGTAGTTTGGCAAATATGACTGTTCTCCATTGTGTAAACAAAATGAGACCTGCAAAATGGCAACTTCAGCCGAAAAATGGCAACCTACATCATTATGAGGGTACAATGATGTAGCAAAAGAACAACATTCCTGTTTCTAGATGTGTGTGATTGTGCCACTTTGTAGTGGCTGAAGGTGTTGTTACATCAAAATTGGCTGCAAAAAACCAGAGAACTTTAAGATAAAACGTTTTGTTTTGACCATACCCTGCAACAGGAAATCACATTTGTGTATATCAGCTAAGAGAACCAAAATATTGTAAATATAAATGTATGAATATATTTATAATGAAGTTACTTGCGGTTTGACTGAATGATTTATGCACCTGCCAACTGATGGAGAATATGCTATCATTAGTGTCGAGTCAGGAGATGTGTTGATTTTAAGACTATTTTGTTTTGGCTAATGGAGTTTACAAAGAGCTGTTGAGAAACGAACCGACTTTTGTTAGGAACGTTTGTACATCCCTGCTTGTTCCCTCTAAAACATTCGTGTTTGGTCATGCACTGAATATTACAATTTTTCCATGTGTAAATATGAGATATTTATTTCTGTGGATTTTTATACTGTTATAGAGAGAAGTGAGAGAAAAAATTGTTTGATTTTTTTTAAAAGGTTTAGCTTTAAGTTTGTTTTGTACTGTACAATAGAAAAATAAAGTATATATTTTCAATTAAGCCGCCCTTCTGAATCTGTTGAAAGAGGCCCCGGTGTTGATCATAAATCTGTGTTTGAGATACTCTGACAACAAACCAAGAGAGCATATAAGCCTAACCCTGGGTGTCCTATCTCTAATCCTATTACCAGTGCCAAAGCGGTCTCTTTCTCCAACCCAGTTTATGCTGAAAAACAGCTCTGCACTCACACTCCCTCATTGCAACCGCGACGACAGCTCCTGCATATCACGGCACACAGCCTTTTTTCATACAGTATGGATTTTTACTGCACTGAATGTTTTGCTTCATTAACTTAAGGGCAGAAAAAAAAAGAAATAATATGAGACATAATGAGGGCCTACACTCTCGCCCACCTCCCTGGCAACCAGGCCCCTGACCACAGGCGTTTGGAAGGCTCCCTGCACTTTCTCCACAGCCCACCACAGCACAGTACAGGGGTACCAAAGGTCAGCGAGAGCGAGCGAGGCACAGTCACACTCAGTCGGCCAATGAACACCCAGCAGGCCAAAGGTTCTGATGTCGATCCATCGAAGGCGTGAGACACGGGGCGGGAGACAATAGGTAGAAATCGTTTAAATTTCAATCCTCACTGAATAAGAGTGAGAGTGTCGAACTTGCACAGTAGATTGAAAACGTCTGCTCCAGTGGTGGGATGAACTGAGAGTAAAGGGTACAATCAAGAAGCTGGACATAGATAATAGAGATGAATTATAGAAGAGACTGTAAATCTCAGGAAGCAGTAAGTACAGAGTTGGGAGGATGTAGAGGGAAAAGGAACGAACAGCAAATTTAATTAAAATGCTGCAAATCAGGGTCATGGGTAGAAAGAGGATATATGGAAAACTGACACTGATGATACAGGAACACGTCTGATCATACAGAAACACTAATATTCAGTCTCGTAACCACCAGCCAGTTACTGCTCAGGATGTTGGGTAGTGGGTGTCAACTGGTGAAGATTTAACTTACGGTGTAACATGACGAACAAAGAATAAAGGTAGGACATAGAAAAGGAAGCAAAGGGTGATGTAATTTGCAAATTGGGAGAGCCTGCACTGAGAGAAAGAAGAAAGATGAGAGGACAGAAAGAGAGTTGGAGAGGGATGAGAGAGAGAGAGAGAGAGAGAGAGAGAGAGAGAGAGAGAGAGAGAGAGAGAGAGAGAGAGAGAGAGAGAGAGAGAGAGAGAGAGAGAGAGAGAGTGAGAGAGAGAGAGGGGGACAGACAAATTTGAAGAAAAAAAAAGAGCAAGAGACGTGAAAGGGGCGAGGTAGGGTTCAGATCCTAGGCGTGAGAGTGAGGTGGGAGAGTTTAGGGGAGAGTGGGAGGGGGAGGTGCTGTCATTGTGGGAGTGCTGAGGAGTCAGTGATAATTAGCTCAATTAGTGACAAAGGCAGTGTAATAAATACCGACTTAGTGTCTGGGTCCCTGCTGGCCTCTCCCCGCGCGGCCTGCGATGCGGCTCTGGCCTGACGGACAATTCATTAAACCGACAAAATACCCCACCGTCCAGGCGTGACGCAGCGAGTTAGCCTCCTGTGGGCCCAGCTCATTGTTCTAATTGTCTGGGCTGGAGTCACTTTGTGGCCCCCTCCTCCTTAACCCACCCCCTCCTCTGCACTTTGCCTTCAGAAAACTCACAGAGTTAATGCCCCTACCTTACTCTGTAAGTAGGTGATCGGCAGGTTGGGGGAAAAAAAAGAAGGGAGAAAAAGTTCCTTGGGGTGGGGTGGCTGGGGAGGGTGGTGGGGGGTGAGGGGGTGGTAGTAGGATTAGGAATGGAGGTTGCCTGGGAGTGCTGGTAGCAGTGCCGATTGGAATGTAGGAGAGATGAGTCCAGGAGCTCGGATGCGGGACAAAGCGAGAGTTAATAAGGAAAGATTGAAGGGGCTGGCGACAATGGGCCGCCACCCGAGTCGAGATGAAATTGCTTCCGCGGATTATTGGGAGAGGGTGTGAGCGCGTTGTAGGCTTTTTGTGTCAAGTATGTGTTTGGTTGAGCATTTGTGAGTTTGCACCTCAGTGTGTTTGTGTGCGTGTGTGTGCACGTGTTTTTGTGTGCGTGCACGTGTTTTTGTGTGTGCACGCGTGTGTGTGTGTGTGTGTGTGTGCAGGGGCAGGGGGAGAGTGGGATTGATGGCTGCCCCTCTGGTTGGGGAGCGGGGGACCAGGGGAGGCCGACCGGCTGTTCCCACAGTCTGTTCTCCTGCAGCCACCTTTGACACACGGGGCTGCCAGGCGGCGAGCAGGCAACCATGGTGGGAAAGGCACAAACAAAAACAACAGCTCTCCTCCACAAAAATCACTATTTACTAATACCAGTAGAAAGCAGACCGGCTGGTGGTGAGGATGGATACAGGGAAATGGACGGAGAGAAGGAAGCTGTCAGGGAGAAAAAAGAAAGAGAGAAAGGAGAGAGAGAGAGAGAGAGAGAGAGAGAGAGAGAGAGAGAGAGAGAGAGAGAGAGAGAGAGAGAGAGAGAGAGAGAGAGAGAGAGAGAGAGAAACAAAGAGGTTATGAATGAGCATCAGTTACATAAAGAGTCTCATTGCTGGATGAAATCCTGTAAGTTTCTGTATCAAGATACATCTTTGCAAAAACTCATTTGGTCTTAGCTTGGTTAATGATGGAAGACCTCTAGAGAAACAACAGTCCCAAAAGTTTTTGATGAAAGTAACTATTATCGTGATCATATCAACTTTTATCATCGTCTTCCTCATTTTACAACCATTCTTCATGAGCACTCTTACTCTTTAGGTCAACTACTTGCCACATAGCCATTTGCCCATTTTATCAAAGCTTGATTAAAGCACTATGTGCTGCTGTCATGTATAGGACAATAAAGTGCACTCACAGCTTAACCGACACATTACATGACCCAGGGGTCATATAAAGTTAATTGAATAATGGTGCTAATAAATTAAGTTGATAATAAGCTGAAACAAAACCACATTTTTGTTTGTTTGGTCAGAGGGTGTTAGAATGCCATTATTTTAAGGGGGCTGTTCTTGGTTCAAGCTAAGACGAGGAATCAATTTTCACTGATCAAAACTGTGCTTCTCATAATCAGGCAGCCACCAGATCAATCACCAAAAAAAAAAAAAAAAAAAAAAAAGAATTTGTTCACATGTGGAGAAGATGCTATACCATAAGGAAAGTCCAACAGCATCCTATTAAAATTCCTGCTAAATTGTGGAAAGACGTTTGCCTGCTGGGTGGAGCTGGGTTAATTTGAAAGGCGTATGGTAAAGAATGTAGAATTGAGTTTGGGTCACCACACTGATGATGGGCTGCTCAGAGTGGTTGGGATGGACAGTGTGGAGTGGCTTGGGCCCAGAGGAGTATGGGATCTGCTGCACAACAATGCAATGATTACTACAGCTGTTCCAAAATTGCATTGTAATCCAATAATTGATTTGTGGGCCAATTTAAAACTAACTAGGGCATTGTTATGACAGGAAGGGCCCTTATATCCCTCATGTAATAGCCAAAAACACTTACGTGTTACCATTAGGCATCTACAAGGTGCATATTTACAGCTTCATCGCACACATAGCAAAACTGAGATGCTGTGTCAGCTAAAGAAAAGTTAGGGGTAATTCAACGGTAGAAAACGATGAAAGGAGTAAAGGCTTAATTCAACGGATTAAATTCACGCAAAAGATTAATCAGAAAAAAACAGAGAGAGACGGAGTGTGTGCATGCATGTGTACATGTACTTGTGCATGTTAGCATGTCTCTTTGCATATTCAAGCATGCAAGTGTATGCACGTGTGTGTGTGTGTGTGTGTGTGTGTGTGTGTGTATGTATTTGTGTGTGTGTTTGTGCGTGTGTGTGAGTTGGTAGATGTGAGGACAGCAGCTGGGAGGCAGACACAGTCCAGGAGAAGTGTCCCCTAGCAACTGACCTTTCCGGCAGATGGCAGCTCCAAAGTAACAGCCACCCAGCATCACAATGGACATGGCCTCCTAACATCTCCATCACTTCATCATCCGCCGTTCTGCTACAGTATGTCACACAGGAGAGAGACAAGTTTACATTCATCCTGTGAATATACACACACACACACACACACACTGATGTATACAGGTAGTCTTTCTTTCATTCTCATCTTCCTCGCTCTCTCTCTCTCTCTCTCTCTCTCTCTCTCTCTCTCTCTCTCTCTCTCTCTCTCTCTCTCTCTCTCTCTCTCTCTCTCTCTCGCTCGCAAACACACACAAAATTGTCAAACAATCCACACATGTATATTTGAGTCCAAATATGACAGTTCCCATGTTTGGAGAGACAGGGGTATGGAGGACAGCGAAGGAATGATGGGAGGAGAGATTTAGGAGAGACACAGCGGACAATCACGGCTGTCCACAAACCTCCAGACACTCTGAAACTGCTCTTTTCCGTTGTTGGGTTTGCCGCACATAGTGAATCAGGGTGGGAATGTGGACAGACCACTCCACCACTGTGAGCAATCAGTATGATGTCTGTGGTCAGGCTCTGTGCCCCTGTGGAGCGAGATGTGGACTAAGCGATACAGTTAAAGTGGGATGGATTAAGCTTTGTGGTGTTTGTGTGCGTGCGCGTGTCTGTGTTTATGATCTAATGTCAGTGAACCCCATCAGTAAATAAGCACATTTTAATGGCTCTGTATTGTGTGCGTGTGTGTACAGAAAAAAGCGGGATCGAATTTGGGCGTGTGCATGTCCACATGTACATGGGACATCGTGCATGTTGCAATAATTCATGCTGTATTATTGACCACCCACACATAGAGACCATGACCCTTTGATTATGTCATTTGCTTAATTGTCTGTTTCCAGTTGGCCCATCTCCATTCATTGTAAATATCCTCAACAACAACAATGACGGCAACAACCCATCCTTAACCAATCTTCTTTCACATCAGTCAATGTTCTTTGCAGTTCATTGGGAATTGTGGGTTTGTCAGCTTCAAGTGTAATTTGACCCAAGAACTGGAATGTCTAGGCCGCAGTTTGATTGACATCCATTATCCATCAAGAACCAGCAAAATTACTCAATAAAATGTTACTGAACGGTTTACCTTACAAAAATGGACAAGAGACTAAGTAACACATTAATTAAAGTTGGTTCCATTGGGATAAGTGGTGTAGGTGGAAAAACTGTGAGTCAGTCTGTGACCCTAAACCACTCTGTATATTCTACAAGACATGGTGCGATGGCATGCACTGTCAGTCCTCCCATAAACAGTACTGTAATGACAGGGAGAAACTCAGGGCAAGGGATAACCAACAGTAGAATATGTTTAGAGACATCTGACATTCTATGGGTAAGATGCAGCAACATTTCAGCCCTGATTTCCACAAGAAACACGAGCGCATATTGTGGTGGAATCCATGTGAGAAATCACAAGCTTCTGCGTCATTTCACTTGTCAACAGGGATGAAACCCGCATTTATCTAGTCATCAGTGGTGATCTCAGAGTCAATGATCAATTGCAACAGCATTTTACTAGCCATGGCAAATTTGAGCACTTTCTATTTCTGTACATGTCTCTTACCAAGTTTAAAATCTAATATTAGATTGTGAATGTATAATATACTGTGCACATTGGTGTCACCTACTGTCTTTGTTCAATGCGTGCTCTGATTTCTATCACAATGTATGTGCACACACTGTATCACTTTGTTTATTGTTAGCGTGGGACTCAGAACCAACCATGACAAATTAAATTTATTGTACCTGCAATGCACTTGAAAACTAAAGCTTTTCAAAATGTCTAAAAGAGTTTTCTCTGTATTTGCTGTAGGCTTAATTGGCAAAACAACTCCATGGACTTGCCATTTTGGAGCCAATAAACAGCACGGAAGAAAATTCTACAGTAGTGTTACCCTTTCTATACTACATTATATACTGTTGTTTGAGAGAAAGGGAGAAAGTTCTCCCTTTTTTTTGTTTTAATTACAAGCAGTTTTTTTTTACAGCGTCAGTGGGCAAGAGCTCAGCACTGACACAGCAGCAGAGGAATGTTTATTTGCTGCAGTTTGGGAGCCGAGTGGCTTGCAGGAACTATGACACATTCCTGTGTCACTCGCTCTCCTGCTAGCATACACACTCTGCTACCCACATTCATACTCACACTCAGAACCACCTCCTGTTGATCCACAACTGCACACACACACACATAAACGCCACCCCCAACCTCCTTCATACATCCTGCATACTGCTACACACCCTGTAAATGTGGCACCTGAGGAATTTGTAAGCATCACCAAACCTGATATTACTGACATTATGGTCATTCGCTGCAACTTAGTGTGACATGACTTACGAGGCAGGCAATTTCCCTTAAGTGTGTGTCACAGACGCTTGCACAGCAGTGACCTGAGATGAATTATTCACAGCATACTTCAGCATTGGGATCCCTGCCCAAAAAATGTGTGTGTGTGTGTGTGTGTGTGTGTGTGTGTGTGTGTGTGTGTGTGTGTGTGTGTGTGTGTGTGTGTGTGTGTGTGTGTGTGTGTGTGTGTGTGTGTGTGTGTGTGTGTGTGTATGTGTGTGTGTGATTGTAATACACTTCTTACACCTCTACATTTTCAGAAGACTCATCCATTATCCTCAGCATCTGGCAGCCAAAGCCTGCAAAGAAGACATTTTTCTTGGCAAGTGTTTTTCAACGGCAGTGACACAAGGGATAGTCAACCACAGGAGCCACACGTCTTCCAATATGCATGCATACTAAAAACATCTTGTGTTACAGAACCACCCCATTCTCTCACTGTAACACTCTTTCACACGCAGTCACTCAAGAGCCACACACACACACACACACACACACACACACACACACACACACACACACACACACACACACACACACACACACACACACACACACACACACACACACACACACACACACACACACACACACACACACACACACACATTAACGTTTCCACACACCATTGTGTCTCTGCAATAAACTCACCCGATCTTTGAAGGCTAATAGCTTCCAGAAGCAGAGCTATCCTGGATACTGTGCCAGCAGTCTTTCAATATGTTTTGCTCCAAAAAGCTTCTGCTGGCCTCTAAATGAATAGCATGATAGCCACACACAGGAGGAGCTGGTTAGTTGGGCTACAATACACCAGCAGTTAAGTATGGTGATTTTATGTACAAATGTGTCTAATTTAATGAAATTAAAAGCTACATGTTGACGACAAATGTGCGTAATATGAGTGAAGGAAATCATCAAATTCACCATGTGGATGTCAGCCGCATCCCTTGGATGCTCCGTCATGTACCTACAGAGACTCCCGGGAGTCAAGCGACAATGCTAATTCTTGGACAGTTAAAGGCTTCCACCTAGTGGATGACAGGCCGAATTAAAAACCTTAATTCATTCTAATAAATATATATAACTATGCTGCTCTTTCGCCAACAAAATGTATAGCCACAATAAAAATGAATTACACAAAATATAAGATGCAAAACGTGTATGCGCACAGATGAAATTGTTCCGAATAAAAATGGGCAATTGGTTATCGAAAGCTTGCTCCGATTTAGTTTTAGCAATCGTCGCCAATAGCGGAAGTGACGCGCTGTGTGACGCTTCCTTCTCGACCCTCTTCTCACTTCGGCTTCCCTTCTTCACGATGGTGAGAGCGTCTCTATTGCTTAAATACCACTAAATGATGAGATAGGGAGGAAGGGTGAGAGCTCTTTCCCAATTAAAGTATGAAAGCGTATCCGTGTAGGCTGATGTCAATTTTCATATAGCTATAAATTTTCATCCGGATGTTTTGTCAGGTGTCTTTTTTTTGTTTTACCTGTGAACACCGGAGAAGAGCTGCAAAAGGTCAATTATTAATTGTGATATGCTCATCTGCATGGCCACATGCTAATTTATCAATGTACATTTAGCATGGGTGATATGCTCACTGATACGACTGTGCTATTGTGCCTTTTAGCCCATTTGGTACAAATCAAATAGACGTAACGGTATTTCCTACCGTTTTTCAGCCGCATACCGCGATTGTTACTTTTTTCTTTTTTTTTGAATGCGTTTTTCTGACGCGGTCACGCCATCTACACTTCGGAGGGGCGCGGTCACGCTGCAGTAAAACAATATGAAAATCATCACAGATACTTGGGGACACGTTGAACAAGAATATGGCGGAGTTTGCGGAAAACAATTTATAATGTTTTTTTATGGAATGTTTCAAATTTGCGTATGTTGCGATAAATGGAATTTTGTTGTGATTTTAGCATCTATTAAAAATGCTCCAGTAAAACAGAAAAATCATCACAGAGGTACTTGGGGACATGTTAAACAAGAATTTGGTGGAGTTTGCTGAAAACAATTTGATTTGGTTTTCTATGGAATTTTTAAAATCTACATATGTAGAGATGAATGGGGTTTTCTTATGATTTTAGCATCTAATTGTTAAAAAAATGCAGTAAAAATGAAAATCATGAAAGGGCTACTTGGGGACATATCTCACAAGAATATCGTGGAGTTTACTGAAAACAATTTGATATGCTTTTTTTATTGAATTTTTAAAATACACCCATGTAGAATTTTATGGGATAATGCATAGGATAATCCCCGTCGGCGCCCACACGCTGTACCGTACAAGGCGATGTAGACGCGCAATCGCTTTTTAAGTGTGGCTGGCGTGACTGCGGTGTTTTTCCTACCCGGCACTGTACGGAATTAAAATTAAATTAAAATGAGCCCGCAGAGACTTGAGATCGCTGTCCCGTTAACAGTTAACGTTTCAGCGTCTCTGTGTTTATCTGTTGGAGTTGATCGTTATCGCTGTGGGATAATAAGAGTAGAAAGCGCGGACTGATTTGAGGAAAAGCGATTGGTTTTACAAACGAATTTCAAAAACGTCCACGACTACTTCGCGAAAACATGCATGGTTAGTGGGTGAAGGCGAGAATTGTAGTATCACCTGAGCGTTTGGATTTAAAAAAAACTGGTCATACCTAATCTGAATTAAAGAAAAACATTTTTTTATTCTACATTCTTTAGAAAGTGTTCGAGTGAAATGGGAAGTATAGTACTTGATTTGGATTTGGAGTAGAGTACGACATGTCAACTAGAATCTGTCCTTTGAATAATTATTTGTAATATTTAGTGCCATAACATAAGCATCGTGGCCCAGTGGTTAGCACTGTTGCCTCACAGCAAGAAGGTCCTGGGTTCGAATCCCAGGCTATCTCTCAGGTCCTTTCTGTGTGGAGTTTGCATGTTCTCCCCGTGTCTGTGTGGGTTTCCTCCGGGTGCTCCGGTTTCCTTCCACCAGTAAAAAGACATGCATGTTAGGGTTAATACTCTTGTTTGTTCCCCTGAGCAATGGGAAGAAGAACTGGAGTTGGTCCCCGGGCACTGTACTGCAGCTGCCCACTGCTCCTAGCTACACGGCTAGGATGGGTTAAATTGAGAGGATGAATTTTTTAATTGAAAAAAAAAGAAGACTATTTTAATGTTAATGTTGAAGACTAAGAAGCGAAGGAACAATGGCCGTGCCAAGAAGGGACGTGGGCACGTCCAGCCCATCCGCTGCACCAACTGTGCCCGGTGTGTGCCCAAAGACAAGGCCATCAAGAAGTTTGTCATCAGGAACATTGTGGAGGCCGCTGCTGTGAGAGACATCACGGAGGCCAGCGTGTTCGACTGTGAGCTCTTGCTTCCATCCATTTCAATCTTGTGTGTGTGTGTGTGTGTGTGTGTGTGTGTGTGTGTGTGTGTGTGTGTGTATGTAAACGTGGTGAAGAATTATTATCAAACACCGACCTGTCTGTCAACTCTACCCCCCGCAGCTTATACACTGCCCAAACTGTACGTGAAGTTGCACTACTGTGTGAGCTGTGCCATCCACAGCAAGGTGGTGAGGAATCGCTCCAAGGAGGCCAGGAAGGACCGAACGCCACCACCCCGCTTTCGACCAAGCGTAAGTGCCAAACAAAGTCACGGAGTATCAAACTAAACACTCAATTGCAGAACAGAACTGAAGGTGACATCTGGAATAGCCGATGGTGCATTTTTATACTATTCGTGGTATGCAGCTGACGTCAAAGAGCACAGATGGTGTCTTTGGGTTCTGGTTTGTGGTTCCTGCTCTATTGAAGTCTACGACGGACTACTCAACATTTTATCTGTTTCTTAAAAAGATAAAACATTTGCATACCCACTGTGTGGTTTCTGCTTGAATGTATTAACCCATTAGTATGGAAGTCAAATCCATGTAAAAATAGAGTTCAGTTCATCAGCTATTTTTTTAACAGCGTTTTTGTAGTTTTTGCCCATCACTGACAGACAATGATTGAAATATGGTTTTAGCAAAGGGAACTGTTTTCATCTGCTAACTGAGAATCGTTTCCATAATTTAGGGCAACAGAACTGGATTATGAAATAAATATTCTTTCGAAATGTGAAAAATGTATGCAAATGGCACAAATATGAATGCACATCTACTCATTTGTGATCAAATTTTCTCTAAAAACCTCTCATGCGCTAACAACTTGGAAAAAGTACCTGAAGTGAACTCTAGATATTGTTAACCAAGTATATCCAGCCAGGTAGCCAACTCTAAGGTCAGAGAACTGTTTCTGAGAGGGGAAAAATGTAAACATAATAGAATTCTTTCCTTTGAATAATTATTTATAACATTTAGTGCCGCGACAAAATCGGAAACCCAGCTCTTTTTTTTTAGTAAGAGAGAGGTTCATTTTCATTTGCCCAAAAGTGTTTTTTTTTTCCCTTTCTGTTTCTTTCATGGACTTCAGTGGAGTGGGGGGCCAACGGAATTTCAATTGCTTTCCTGTTGAAATTTTGGATTTTGGAATGCTTTTATGTTGGAATTTTAGAATGCAAAACACAAATAGAACTGGAAAGCATTTCAAGGGGACGTTACAAAATAATGGGGAGACTCACCATAGAAACAGGCTTTGTTGTATTGCATTGCTTTTTATTGTCATCCTCATCACATTCTTCATATATTTTATAATTCCATTAAAATGCCGTTATCCTCTTTCAGTGTTGTATTCTGTAAATTGTGTAAACACAACATCCATTGCACGTTGTCTGTGTTGGGAGAGAGATTCCTCCTCTGTTGCTCTCCCTGAGGTTTCTTCCTATTTTTTCTCCCTGTTAAAGGTTTTTTTAGGGAGTTGTTCCTTATCCGATGCGAGGGTCTAAGGACAGGATGTTGTGTTGCTGTAAAGCCCCTTGAGGCAAATTTGTGATATTGGGCTATACAAATAAAATTGACTTGACTTGATTTGAGTAATATCCTTCTCTTTATAATGCCTAATCATTTTGGATAAGTCCTCATTTTTAATCCTTAAGACATTAGCAACACAAATGATGGTGTAAAGGTCAGTGGGCATAAATACATGTGAACATATTGGGGCTGATGCTCACTTAAAGTATCCAAAAAGGTTTTGATGCTTTTAAATGAAGGTTGCAAGGTGAAATGTTTGGGTTTGTCCAGACAACCTGGGGGGGGAACTGTACACCTGTACAAATGCGTAAGCTTGAGGCTCCATATGCATCGGCTCCTACGATTAGCCATGAATGAGTTGATGAAAAATCCCCACAGCTAAGTTGAGTGTTTTGTATTCCGTTGTTCACCTTTTATTCTTGTATAAAAATAATATAAAGCAATAAACCTTGACTTTTTTTTTCTTTTTTCTTTTTTTTTTTTTTGCATACGGAAGTTGATTATTTAGAGTGGGCTTGGCTTGGTATTATTTTGGAGCCACTGACCTCAACTGCCATCAGATGAACGTTGTCAGAACTGATCGGCAAATTGGAAGCAGAAGTTCTGATCTGAGAAATTTAGCGTGTCAGAAGACTATAGTTATAGGCTCCAGCATCCCCGCGACCCTGAGGGCAGAATAAGTGGTCTGGATAATGGATGGATGGACCTTTGTCTACAGACTACACTAAAGTAGCATTTACAGATAAACACAAATGAACACAGTGCACCATACTGATGGAAATATCATTATTTCCAGGAATGCTAAGGCTTAATTCATCATGGATGAGTAGCTTGGTCATAACACATTTTGTTACCCTTTTTGCCTAATGGAATGAGACATGTAAATGGCTTCATGAGCAGTTAACAAAGTTGGAAACCATTTCAAATAATGGCTTACGTCACAGTTCATGTTAAATGGCCAAAATAGAAGTGAACTTCAAAAAACTAAAAATGAAAGTGCTAACTTTTGTCACAGGTGTTCACACACTGTCAGCGGTATTCAGAAATTTAATTTCTGGTCCTCGTGGTGAGACATGTTGATGTCAGATATTTGAATTGCAAGGTGACTAGTAAAATAAAAGTGTGATCTTAGAGATCGTCCATCTCTGTTAAGCAAATGTGGTGTGCAAACCGAAAGGTAAACTTTTATCTTTAGCTTTGCACAATCTTTGCTTTAGACTCCAGGTTATTTCATAAGAATGACATGATAAATTTTCAATATATTTATTATTCCATCCTTATAACATGCCCTCAATATTTTTGAATTCAGACTGCACGTTGCTGTGTCACTTTTGCATGAATACCAAGTAATTTACGGGAAAGTTTTTATGCATTATCATCATCATCTGGTACATCAGACAATCTGAGCTTTGGTTCTTAATGCTCTATTTGCAGGCTACTTGCACCAACCGCTTTGGCTATGATGTATTATTTTCTGATAAGATGGTGCATGTAAATGAGGTGCAAAGGAATGGACAAAATATTTCTTTAGCTTCTTGAGCTCAAGCTTTGTCCATGTGAGCTATTGACAGAACAAACCATTTGCATTAGTGGCAGTTTGTGAGTCTGCATTTTGATACCATGAAATGTGATTGGTTGGTTGTTACAGAGATCATAATTAGGGGATTTTTGGTAACCTTGTTGTAAACCACGTTGAGTATTTCCAATCTAGTGTTATGTTTGTTATTTTTTGAGATATTTATCATGTCTTGGGATTGTGTTAGAACAATTTCTAATCAGTTGATCTTTCTCTCCATTGTAGGCTGGTGCCCCGCGGGCCCCTCCAAAGCCAATGTGATGTGAAATGTCATAAATTATAACATAATTATGAAATAAAAGTGGTTGTGAAAAAAGACAATCGAGCTTGCATTTCCTTTGATCAATATTTGATCAAGGTCAGACTGCTAAAAAAAGAAAAAAGAAAAAAAAAGCCATTACTAGAGAGCATTTTAACCTGATTTTGTCTGTATATTGATGCAGGTGGGGGGAATAACTATTTAAAGACTGTTCACTTCTTTGCAAAAAGAAAGATGGAGAAGTCATTAGCGTCTTTGCTCATGACGCATAAATAAATAGGATTGTGAAGACATGGCTGTCCTGAAGGTCAAACCAAAGAAAGTGAGTTTTACAATAAACTTTATTGACAGTAAAAATTTCTCTAGAATATCGAGGGGCACGCATTTGGAACTGCAATTACATCTTGTAAAGCAACATGACTTTGAAATAATGAGGCAGTTGTACATCTTAAACCTTGAGGTAAAGTGTTTTTGTCATTGTACATCATATCACAAAATATTGTAGAACATTAAAAGTCCACACGAGGAAATGAAAACCCATGCCTCATTTTCACTTCTGGAAATTACTCCACGGTTCAAAAAATAATTCACAATCCATATAGAAGCAGAAAACGACAAGCACACATGCTATATTCCATTCACACACATTTCTCTACTTATCAAACCGAGTGCATTTTTAGATTTTTTTTTAAAGGTTTCAAGTACATTTTTGTCAGCGATTTAAAAGGAAATAAAGTTAAACTAAGAAGCAGCAAACTCACAATAACAAGTTAGAATACTGAATTTGGTCTCATTCATATTCCCGACATTAACATCAGCCAACTCACCATACTGTAGCAATAAGGTATTCGGGTGCTATAAATAAGCAGGAGGTAACGGTTTATGAACTTGAGGAATATGCTGGATAAGATTTTGGGATATAGCTGACTAAATACACCAAGGCTGTAACAAACAACATTGAATAGATAATCACAAGTGATTTGAAGAACTGAAAAGACTGCAAATTATTTTGTAAATTATTCATTTCCCGTTATGCAAATTATTTTTAAGTATCAGCCTTGACCACCAAGTGCAAAACCACAAAAGTCTGAATTTATCGAATTTTAAAATTCTTTGATATACACCCCATGACACACTGCAGCAAAGTGAGTGTAGCCCACAGGTCCAGATCAATACAGTGGGGGTTCTTCAGAAGGCCAGTCCCATTAGAGGAAGACATGGCTGCTGCAAACTGAATGTTCAGTTATTTTGAGTATTAAGCAATTTATCAGTGCAGTAGAACAATCACAAAAAAACAACAAAAAAACAAAACAGTAAAGCTGTCAAGTGCTTCAGCAAAGATGCTCACAAGCAAAGAACCTAAAAGTGCAGTCTTCAGTAGGGGCAGCACCCTGGTCCACCTCAGTCAGGCCCTTTCCGTACATAAATGGGTCATGGTCTGATCTGCACCAGTATTCTAAGGCTCACTCTAAAATCCAGCAACCTGATCTACATCTGAGCCCTAACATCAGATTCCCACTCATGGCAAATACTTTCAAGATCATTTCCTCCATGGTTTTGCTACGCCCTGATAGTCCTCTCGTCAATCTCAAATGCAGCTGCCAATGTTCTCTCTCTGAGGTGATTGCACACGCTTGAAAACCATGCTGTAAACGACATGTATTCCTACAGCGGAGTTAACTGAGGAGTTAAGGCAATCCATTTCTGTGCTTCATCTGTGACAAAAGCTACTCGGTAACCCAGAAGCACAAAGCTCTCAGTGCATATTAAAATAACTTGACATGCTTCCAAAAATCCCCTCTTTGAACCACGAAAACACAAAGCTCTCATAGTGCACACTAAGCTTGCCAAACTTAATTCTAAAAATGTGTCAACTATGCTCCATTGATAATCCAATTTTACAATCTTCTGTCAATTTGAGATTTAGTCCTTTCTCATTCACTCACATTGTGGGCCAGTGAACTTGACCTATCCAAGTGGTAAATACACCTCTTAAGAAAAGATGGCTAGTTAAGATTTTTGAGCACCAGGTTCCCCTACATTTTGTCAGTGAAAGGAAATCCACCAAGAAGGCACTTTTGAAGCAAAACCATTAGTTTTGCTAGATGACTTGATTTGGAAGTGCAATCAATCCTAGAATGTAATTTGCCTCCCCTAATGTCTGAATGATGCAGTGAAGGGTTTTTTCACTGGCACCAGCAGTAACTTGGTTAATTTTCTGATAGTAAAACCTCAGGTCCTGCTGCTAACACTAGCGAATCAAAGTAACAAATCTGGTGCAGAACAAACATGAGCCTACAACTTAAAAGAGCAGCAGTCATCTCTGCCTCATCCTACCATTATTCCCCTTAACCCCTCTCTTGTACCAAAGACCCCCAACCCACCACCACACCCCCTCCTCAGCCCACCTGGTGCTCCCCACGGCTGATGTGAGATGAGAATTCATAGCGGTCCTGGCTGCGGTGGCCACAGATGTTGCACTCAAAGGGCTGGCGGAAGCCATGACAGCCCATGTGGATGGTGAACAAGACGTGGTCCAGGAAGAGAGTGCGACAGTGTGGGCAGTGAAAGGAGCGCACAGCTCGGCCCTCCCTGTCTACCACCTGCACAGTCTCCCTGGAAGACGGAGGTGACCTAGGGCTCCTCTTTGCTAAGCTGAGGGGAACAGGACATACCCTCTCCCACTCTGGGTCTGAGTCTTTGGCCTGGCTGGGGCTGGAGGTGGGGCGACCGTGGGATAGCGCCGGGGTTGGGTAGTGGAGGTGGTGGTTGTTGGAGGTACTTGTCGGGGCTGCCGCCCCTGTGCTCTGGTCTTCCGCGGTGCTCTCTGTGTCTGTGGAGTCAGGACAGCCATTAGGAGAGGTGGTGTGGCTATGGGCTGATGGAGGGTCATCACGACCTTCACCTGCCTCCCGTGTGGCGGCCAGGCCTACTGACATGGCTGCCAGCCCACCTCCACCGTGGCCACGAGGGCCTTGAGGAGCAACATGGCTGTAAACAGAGCCCATGACTGGAGGGAGTTCTGACAAGAAGGCAGGGTGGGGCTGAGATAATTTGGGTGGCTCATGGTTCTCACCTTTACCCCTGGCTCCCTGGGGGTACTTGGCACCCAACCCCACCAACCCAGCAGAGTCCCCAGCTGGCTGTGCTCTTAGAGGGTCCCCTTCTTTCTCAGAGCCAGACGACAGTTCATAAGGTGCTTCAGGTAAGCTGAGGCGCATGTGCTTCTCACCTGAGAAAACGAGGTATCAATAGTGGACAAGCAATTAATTGACTTGATTTGCTTCTGTTTTTTAGTTCCACAGTAAAACATACACCCAGTATTTTCAGACTAGCAAGAGGATGTTGACATTTAATGCTTTTCCCTTTGAGGCAGGTAGGCCACCATCCTTATGACTCCAGTGTATGGTCAAATCCTCATCACAGTAAGGACTGCTCATAACATTTAAATGGTATGCAAAGATTGTCTTCTTTGGATTCCAACTACAAACATGTTTTATTCTGAAAGGTTAGGATATAAACATGGGCTGCTTGGGTTAATCAAAAAAATACAAAACTCACCCAAAAACTTCTGGGGTGTTGACCTCTTGCGTTTGGTGATACTATTTGCCTGTCTATCCATAAACGGGAGTTTTTCAATGGATGGTTGGAGCACTGGCCTAGCCATTGGCTCCGGATTGGGAGATTCCTCTCCTGCAAGCATAAAACACAACTATTGGTCAATACATCTGTAACTATTAGTCAACTATTAGTCAATAAACAGTCAACTGAATTACAACCATATCTATACTGAGGTATCCAACATCTTTAACATGCTGCATTTTACTTATGGGGTTTCATGTTGCATAAACTGTAATGCTAATGTCCATGATGAAAACAAATATTTTCACAATAGTAGTTTGTGTGTGCGTGTGTGTGTGTGTGTGTGTGTGTGTGTGTGTGTGTGTGTGTGTGTGTGTGTGTGTGTGTGTGTGTGTGTTTATTACCCTGTGTTTTCTGAGAGCTGACTGCTGTTCGGTGATCCAGACTCTGCAGGTAACTGTAACAGCGTTCAAGATGTTCCTCCAATGTGCTCTGTTGCTTGTAGCTGCGACCACAGTAGCTGCACTTAAAAGGTTTACCAACTGTTGGAGAGGTCACTGCAATGCAGAGATAGAAAGTTCAATTGATTTTTTTCCCCCCAAAGGTGAAAAAAACGGGCCACCATAGAATTTGACGACAGGCAATAGTCAAGGTGTACTGTTGTATAGCAGTTTCAATCTTTGCTGAAAATCATTATGGAAAACATTACAAAAATGTTTCTCATTTAAGCATTTTTTGAAGGGGGTTTCTTTTTTGAACGACCATTTTATTAGCTAGGGGTGGGAAAATGGATTTCCCCATTCTCCGGCAATTCCCGAAATTGTTCTATGTTACTCGAAAATGACGAACTAAAATGCCCCGCCCTTCCACCGCAACGTTACACCTCAGCAAACTGTCGGAAAGGCTGACGTCAGTTCGGCGAAATGCGAAATTTACAAAAATATTTTCTTCGGAAATGAATCTTTGAGAACAGCGGCAACTTATCAAGACCAGTAAATGTTATATCTCCGCACCTGTTGAATGTGTGTTCACAAATTGAAAGCACCAACAGGATTTCCTGTTTTCAGAAATTTAAATGTCATATTTTGTCATGTGTGGTGTAGAACATTCTAGGAAATAATAGATATTTCCTCTGAACTTCACAGAGCAGAAGAGTGGACCTGTATAATAACTACATGTCATACCTAAAACAGTTGCTTTCTAACTTCAAAATGATTGAAATAAGGAGTTATGTTGATATGATCTCACTCTACGCATCAAACTGAATAACAGAGTAGGAGCATGTATGGCAAATTTCTTCATGGATCACGTTTAGCAAGTTGGGCACTTTTGTGTTACATTTAAAGCAAGCGAACTTACCCGCATGTGTGCGCAGATGTCCTGCCAGGGCATCTCTCCGGCGGCAGGCATAGTTGCATACAGAGCATTTGAAGGGCTTCTCTCCTGAGTGCAGCTTGATATGGCGCAACAGGTTCCCCTTCTGGGTGAAAGAAGCTCCACACTGACTGCACTGAAACGGCCTCTCACCTGACAGAACAATGGATGAACAGAAGTTCTCTGATGTTTATGCATGTCCATAAGATGTGTCTGCCATAGATTTGGCTTTTCATAAATAACACCCAGCCTGCTTGTTCTCACCTGTGTGGCTACGCTTGTGCACCATCAGTACATTGGGTCCAATGCAGATCATTCCACACACGTCACACTGGAGCTTCCCGCTGGGCAGCCGGATAGGTCCTGGAGAAACAGGTTTGGGACTGACCAGCTCACTGTAAATGCCCCCCCTCTCCCCTATGGCCCCACTGTGGTCTGTACTTCCTCCTTCCTTGATGCCCCCGCTGTCATCCTTCCCGTTATCATTCTCAATGCACTCTCTCGTCTCTGGCTTTGGAGCAGCTGCTGCCTCATCGTCACTGTTCAACTCAACCTTGATAGAATTTGCTGTGAGAGTAAAAAAAAAAAGGAAAATATACAAATATTTAATATCAAGTTACACATGTGCTACTGATGTGGTATAGTCGAATTTTGCATTTTTTATACAAACTATAATGGCCGCAGAGAGATAATAATTTACCACTAAGGGAGCGGTGCGGAGAGGACTGATGACTGTTTGGAGAACTCACAGAGGGGCCTTGTAACCCACCATAAAAATCCTGTTCTGTTGCTGACTCTCCTCCACTGCCTGAAACACACACAAGCCCAATCTTTGCATATCTATAATGGCAAATATTGATCTCTGGGGCTGACTGTAAACATATCTACAAGCAGTTTTGGCACTGAATGTACATTTACCTGGTACATATGAGCGTCCATTGCAGTCATCAGCATTCATTCTCTCACCAGATGCCTACAGAGAATGACAGAGAAATCCATCTTTGCATTTATAATCATGAGGCAATGTAACAATATTGTTAGAGGGTTCAGGGCAATGATAATATCAAAATCTTGATAAGTCATATCACAATGAAATGTCAAATCAATGTCGATATTCACCATAAAGAATCTATATTACATAAGTTAACTGGCTCAAGAACAACGCTGAATCCAAGTCTGCTTTACTTTCAGTGCCAAATTGCAAACTAGGTACACTACAGTAGACTCACCTACTACACTGTTAATCTCTTATAACGTTTTCCCTCTACAATGGTAATATGTAGCCCCCTTCTCTCCCCTGCAGCCAACAAATGATTATAGGACCTTCCACATTTATATTCATCTAAAGGCTGAGAGGGCTGGTGGCGTTTCATCACGTGGTTTCAGTAGTTTTTAAATAGGTGAGGTCTGTTTAACTCTAAAGGTTTCTTTGAACCCTAATCCAAAGGCCACATAAGCGACACAAAGCAGATGGCAAATATTTTTTTTTTAAAATGGCAACTGTTACAAATTACATTCGAATGTGCAGTCATCACAGCAATTTTAATTAATAGGCGAACCGTTGTGATTGCTCTCTCGTGGTGTTCACCCGTGATCTTGTGGCAATGAACGGCTCCATGCTGTGGATCAAAGATACACTGGGCAGAGATTTAACAACGCTACACCTTTTGTTTAAACGGATAGCAACAGCGGTCAGAGGAGACGGGGGGCTCATGCGCGCGGGGCGGGGGGGACGGCGGATCCCAGGGGGGAAATCTTGGCACCGGCCGCGCATCGGGAGCAACAGGCACCCGAGAGACGCACCAGTCAAAACATGGCAGAGCGATTAAGGGGACACGCACACACGCCAGCCCTCCCCTGGCGAACTGACTCTGTTTTCAGTGTGTTTATCATCATGACACATATCGGCCATATCACCTTCCTTTAATTTCCGTGTTTCGCCACATGTCGGCTACTTATTTCAGCGGCACGATATAAACAAAAAAAAACAACAGCAAAAAAAATTGCACCGCGCCGTCGTATCTCTTGTGACATCGCGGGTCCGCTATTTTTTATTGGCCGATCGCAACGACGATCGTGATAATTGTCGCAGAAGTTGCGAGCTGCGCCGGTAGCCGCTCTGCACAAAAACACGTCTAAACGCGTCTAACCTGGCCTAAACCCTGGGTTTCTCAAGAGCCGTTGCTATGGCACCCGACCACACGACAAACGGCATTCACTCCGTCAACTATTCAACAACATACGCTAAGGTTCACATCCATGTGCGTGAATCGTCATGACAAACGACGCGACAAACTCCACCGCTCCCCGCTTACCTGGCGATCGACGAAGGTTTCCCCCTTTTCTCAGTTGTCTAGATAGCTGTTTGTTTTCCCAGGCGACGACAGCATCTCCGGGATTTTTTTTTTTTTTTTTACCTGGGAATCCCAAACAACTTCCGGGCCCATGCTGGGATACAGACCGAATAATTGTACAACAGAGCTCTTGATCTAGTGATTGTCGAATGCATCGATGCGGAAACGAGCACGGAAACGAGACATATGCGTTGCGGAAATGATGCAGTCATGTGAGCTCGCAAATCAGTGATGTGTTCCACGATCATCCTTTTGATCATCCTTTGGACAAACGTGGGCTGCCCATTTATTCTTGATTCTATATGTAGGCCCATCGATTATTCCTCCTTCCTTTGTGTTAATCAAATTTGATGCCATTCATTCAGGGCAAATGTTCAAGTTTAGTTTTGCTGTGCACCTCTGATTTGCAGTATGTGGGCGATTATTTGCAATTTCATGATGTCTATCACTGCCAGTTTTTTTTTTTTTTACTTTATTGCTTTTGAACACCAGAGGCACGGATATTGTACATCTTGAATGATCATGGCAGATGTTCAAAAGATATGTGTGTTGCAGTGGTTCCTCGCTGGTGTTTAATATCGAGGAGACACCCCAATAAGGGCTGTTCTGGAGGGTTGGTTTTTTGGGGGGGGAATCCTACCTGTGTATTGCCACAAGATGGCAGTCTATTGCAGTTTTTATCCTATTGGAGCAAGTATCGACCCATGCGCTAACCAATCAAATATTGTATAAAATTGTTTATCTTCATTACAGCAAAAAATATAAACAATTCTAAGGTGAAACAATAATGTTTTCTTTACAGTCTATCCGTTTATATTACCTCAAAAGCTGTCAATAAATCCTGACTAAAAGGAAAACTGCCATGAGTCATAGCCTTGCCAACCTTTACCCAAAAGGCCATTTGGTGATGGGTTCAATCAATCTATCAAGTTACATTGAAGAAAACTACTTAGATCGATTGGGTTTATGACGATTGAGAAGGACTTCATAAGCCTCATGGATCTTTATGAACATCATCTCAGCCTCTTTGCTGGGGTTGTGATCTGGGTGCCACTTTTTGGCCAGTTCCCTGTAACTCCGAGTGATCTCTTCAATCGAGGCCTCTTCATTCAAGGTCAACACCTAGAGCAGAACCATATTGAAACACACAGTGGGTCCAGCTTGAGAAAGGTTTACATTACAAGAGCAATGACTAGACATGAAATGCATGGATCAAGAGAGGAACATTAAACAGAATATCACAGAAAGTTGAATCAGTTCATCAGGACACAACGTTTATTGAGAGAAACGTTTCATCTCTCATCTAAGTGACCTCTTCAGTCTAAACTGACTGCAGGTATCCCCACCCTTATAAAAAATACAGTGGCATGATGACTGAAAACAACGATCAGTTTCATATGCATCTCAGTTGCTTTCAAACCCCAAAACATGCTGCACCAGAAAATGGTTCACCCCAAGGATTGGGTCCCCCGGCACAAACAGAGCAATATAGTGTACGCTGTCAAGTGTCAGGAGGATTGCCATGACTTGTACGTTGGAGAAACCAAATAGACGCTGGTCAAGAGGATGGCACAACACAGAAGAGTTAACGGATCAGGCCAGGACTCCACAGTCTACACCCACCTACAGGCCAGTGGCCACTCTTTCAAGGATGAGAATGTGCACATCCTTGATTCAATTCAATTCAATTTATTGTCACTAAAAACAATGTGCAGGCACATGTTAAAAATGAAATGAGGGCTGTGGCTTCACCAAACAGTGCAAGACAGACACAGACAAACACAGCAAACACAATATAAGATATACACACATGAAGACCAAAAGCTAAAAATAAGTTAAAAGAGAGCTGGAGTACAAAATATTTAAAAATATCTACAGACATTCAGTGGGTAGCCAGGTTCAGGTGGGCAACAGCTTGTGGAAAGAAGCTGTTTTTGAGCCTGGTTGTGCGGGCTCTGAGGCTCCTGTAGCGCCTCCCAGAGCGCAGGGGGGAGAACAGTCCATGGTTGGGGTGGGTGGGATCTCTGCTGATGCTCAGACCCCTTCAAAGGCAGCGTTTGAGATAAATGTCTTTTATGGCTGGGAGCTGGGTACCGGTGATATGCTGGGCCGCCTTGGCAATCCGCTGCAGAGCTTTCTGGTCTACTGAGGTGCAGTTGCCGTACCACACTGAGATGCAGATGGTCAGGATGCTCTCTATGGTGCAGTGGTAGAAGTTGGTGAGAATTTTGGGGCGTAGACAGGCGCTCCTCAGCCTCCTCAGGAAATGCAGGCGATGTTGGGCCTTTTTCACAAGGGCCTGGTTGTTTAATGTCCACGAAAGGTCCTCGCTGATGTGGACTCCAAGGAATTTAAAGCTGGAAACACGCTCCACTTCCGCTCCATTGATGTGAATGGGGGAGTGAATTGATAGGGTTAATACTCCTGCCTGTGCCCCTGTGGAGTTGGTCCTCAGGCGCTGCAGCTACCCACTTCTCCTATACAATAGGATGGGATAAATGCAGGGGATGAATTTCGTTGTAACCTTACAATGACAAAATAAAGTGGCATTCTTCTTTCTGATAGGGACAAATGCTGGTTTGAACGGGGAGTCAAAGAGGCATCTATGTGAAGAGGGAACGACTATCCATTTACTGGGGGGGGGGGCTAAGAGTACATCTGTCATCATTTTAGTAAAATGGCAGCAGATGTACATTGGCGTCGCCAGGTCATTCATGTCAGGTGAGCTGTGATTGGAACTATTTCCCAATCCTGTGACTAGTCCACATGGCCATTGTAACTCTAGTTAATGGTCATGGCAACCGATCGTTTTCGGTCGTTATGCCACTGTATTATTTATAAGGGTGGGGATACCTGCGGTCAGTTTAGACTGAAGAGGTCATGAAAAAATTTCTCCAGTGAATGTTGGGTCCACATGAGCTGATTCAACTTTCTGTGATTTTCTTACCTGGATTATTGAGCATGCATAAAGACATTAAACAGGAAAAGTTGGAATCCTCGTTGTCATTCGGTTATTTCAGTACTTTGGCAACACTCACCTGTAATGCCTCTTTTTCTCTCTTGGTGTATTCTTTGAGCAGGATTTCCAGCACTCTCCTCCAGACCTCTTCAGTGTACCCCCCTCCGGTCAAGGCACACAGGATCCGGTAAGGAATTAATAGGATGTACTCCAGCACACCTCTGAGCCAGGGCAGGAACCAGAAAATGTCCAACAGTGCTGACACACAGTCAGATAGATAGTAAAGAGTGGCTGTAGTATTATGGAAAACACAGTAGCCCAGTGGAGCAGAAAAGGCAAGCCAAGCCAGACCAAGCCTATAAAGTCGAGGACCTGTAGGGAAATGAACTGTTATCAGTGAGAATGATTGAGCCAAAGAGCCTCTATGTGATACAACTATATGAAAGAAAGGCATGTAAAGTGGGTTTACTATTCCAACTGGAAGTTGTACAAAGTGTCATCACCATACCTAGTTCCTGTGTGCTTCCCGGAGATGGCGAGGGTTTGAACTTGCGGTGCTGTGCAGCAGTGATACTGGCAGCCAGGCTGATGGGCAGAGGTGATAGGCTGCTGCCATAGAATATCGGGGAGGTCATGAGACAGGCAGCCATCGTCTTGTGAAGATCTGACGTCTGCTGGCCAACGCTGGACACAAGATGCACCCCAGCACCCACAGACAATGGCAGGACAATTAGGTAGAAGAAACTGAGAGAGCTCAGTCCTATCAGAGCCACAGTGCCAAAGTAAATCCCCACACAAACCTGTCCAACAAATCTAACAGGGCTCACAAAGGGAGGCATGGTGGATCCTCTCCTGGCTCCATCTGCCTCTCGATTGGCCTCGCCAACATACGAAGGGATACGGAAGACCTCTCTCGCCCAGCCAACTCCAAACCCTCCTAGAGTCACCATCCACAACAGGGCATGGCTGTCTCTTCCTAAATATAAATGATGAAGGCCTAGTGGCCCACCTACTGCCCACAGGGCATATGCCACCATTACTCTCTTTGCCATGCTGATACCTCAGTGGACATATCCATGCACAGCACAGAAAAGCTTTGTCATCCTTACAGGGGACAACCTGCAAATTCATAAACAAAACAAAAAGAAAGAAAAAAAGAAAGAAAACCAGTCAAAAAGATACAACTCAAGAGTTTTGGTCCCATCCAAGTTTACTCTACCTACATAAAAATGCTGACAAATTCTTTCTGAGAATTCCCCTCTAACAAAATTATAGTCATTACACAGTGAAATGGGAAGACAGACTTTCATTTTTAGATCTATTAAATTATGGAATTAATTTCAAATAACTCACTTGAGAACAGTACGGCAGTTAGATTGTTGATTGCAAAATCTCAAGATCTAAACGTAGTTATCAACACATTATTGTGTTGTATTGCTAGTAGGTTTGTAGAGTATTGGTATTGTATGTGAGCACATGAATATGTGTATACAACAAAGTATATGTGCCATAGGTCAGGTCTAGGTTAGGTTTTATGTTCCAGTGTATATAGGTATATGTGTATGTGCGCATGTATGCATATGATATGTATTAACCAAATCACGTGATGAGCAGATGCCGCAATCGTCTTATAGAATTATTACATACGATTTTTTTTACAAATTGTTAAAGCGATAAACAACATGATGGTGAAGTGTAATTTCTATGTTTTTTTCGGTTGAACTCGAGCTACAGTTGTAATTGGGACGTTCAGACGTAGGTTATGCCACACAGTCGATAAATCCAAACTCTGTATGTATGAATTCTTACCTGAACGAATCTTGTCCCGTAATTTCCGTATACTAATATATGTGAGCTGCTGCAATACCCAGCGTGGACTTTGGAGCATGACAGTGACACTGAAGAGACGTGGTTTACGCATGGCTTTGATTGACCCCCCCCCCCTCGTGAATTTAGACAGAATTAGTGTATTTAGAAATGGTGTAGAATTAGTTAACTTGATCCGGATATGATCTTCCAGAGAGTCGAGATGCTTTTTAATAATTATTATTTTTTAAATTTAAATTTTTTTTATTTATGTGAACCCTGAGATGAATACCACGCCTGTGTTCACGGTGCCATTCATGTATTAAGAGGTAGTTGAAGAAATCAGTCATTGACAATGCTCTGAAATGAGTTTGGAGGGGGGGGGACAAAATACAAAATAATATATCATTTGTACCTTTACGGTTTGCGGAAAGCGGCCTGTGTGCAACCCTCCCCTCCCCAACCCAAACCCTCCACCCCCTCCACCCCACACAGTCCGCCCTCCCCCTCTATCTTCTCCTCGTTTTCATCAGCGACCACAGTCACTAACCGAAGCGCAGACTGTGTGGCCGGCTGGTCCTCCGCGTCCGTGGCGGTTGTAAAATGTAGCCGGGTTGACGAAGCGCATCCTCGGCGGGTTTTCCTCAGGAGACGATCCCTCTCCATCTAGCGCTTCTGTTCGGGTCGGCACTGTTATGGTTTCAGAGAATGGAAGTGGACGACGTGTCGGTTAGGGAGCAACTCTTCCACAACCGCGTCCGGGAGACTATAGTAAGTAGTAACGCAGAGCACAGCCGCAGCACTTCTTTTCACTGCTGTGATATCTCGTGGGGGGTTATTAAGAATGGGATTAACCAAACTCACTTTAAAGTGTGCAAACCTAGCTAATTACTTAGCTCGAACACGCTGTATTTTTAGTTTTCAAGCACGAGTTGTTGCGCGCGCGCGCGCGAGTGTGTGTGTGTGTGTGGGGGGGGGGTAGCAGCATCAGAATGCTGTGTTACAGACAAACAGGACACTTTACAAAGGTCCCTGTTCACGATGAACCGGAAAGCCACCTTTTAAGCGCCCCCCCCCCTCGTAAATTTCTTCCTTAATCTAGTTTTCCACGGTTCAGGATTCTGCTCCATTGAAAACGATGCGGTAACTTTCCCGTCACGCTAAAATGTCGCTGCTGAACTTCAGACTTACTCGGAAGATTCGTTTAGTTACAACGATGCACATGGGCAGCGACCTCTGAGCCCTAAAAGGCACGGCTGTTCTCATGCACGGTATGCTGTGTTCCTTGTCGAGGTACTTGATAAACTTAACTTTATGCACTGTGCATGGCGATAATGTACAAGCACACAGGTCTGTGCTGAATACTTGGAGTTCAGATTGCACTGGCTCTTACTTGGTTAGTCTGCCCGATTGTCTTGTCTGTTCTTATGTAAAAGCATTCACCGCAGTTCTGCTCATTTTAAGGGGTGAAGGTGCACGGACTGCACTGGGGGTGTAAAGCTCAGTAATTGGTGTTACCCGTGAAAGTACTTCCAAGCAGATGAGCCTCTAAATGCAGCACAAATTCTGTCAGCATTTGTAATCTGTTGCACATGACACAAGAATGGGATGTTTAACATCGACTTGAAGCTTTACCTGTTGGCTGAGTTTTGTCCTTTTGACACACCCCACGCAATTCTCCCCCTGCCTGATGTTGATAAATGTAAAGGGAATCTCAAAGTTGGGATACTTCTTCACCCATTTTGTCAATGAGAAAGCCTATATAGGGCTACTTTATGTATTGCATACACACAAAGCGCATGTCTTCTGAACATCCAGTAAGATTTTGCAGACAATAGGATAGTCATATTTTCATAGCTTCCCTTTACAAGTTATGGCTGTTTTAATAACATATCACAATGAAGTTCTTCTAATGTCCTTGTTTTGCCTTTGCCCCTTTTCATCGATACTGAATGCTGTTAGCCTGAGTCACCCTCTCTTCTAAAACCACC
This sequence comes from Lampris incognitus, assembly GCF_029633865.1. Lineage (NCBI taxonomy): Eukaryota > Metazoa > Chordata > Actinopteri > Lampriformes > Lampridae > Lampris > Lampris incognitus. Next base: position 22,189,854 of record NC_079212.1, on the reverse strand, counting down.
AACCAGCCTTAAATCTCCAGATTAGATATTCCCTCTCAGGGTGGTCACTGGTCAGCAGACCCTGGCATCTCTGGTCGCTAAAGTGCTTTAGACTAAGCTTTTCACTGACGGACCTCTTGAAATCTTGAGGGTTTTTTGTGTTGCACACGGCAAATGGAATGGACATAAAAGTGCAATTTGCCATTTTATGCATTATTTTTTAACTGTTGTGAATAATTAAACATAATCTATACTGCTATGACCCACTGTAAACAAATGTGTGCACACATCGTCTATATGCATACAGCTAACACTAGCATACAAACCAACAAATCCTCACTTCTTTACAGCTGTGACATTTCACAAAAATGTGCCATTGCCAACTTCATTTTCATTTCATAGTAAATTGGGTTGGATGTGCAAAGTGTTGATGATCGCTATTTTTGCTTACATGAGCTCGAAGGTGTTTGGGCCAGTCAGTGTGTTTTACAACAGAAGGAAATCTGGGGCCGGAACCCGAGTCTTAAACACACAAAGATGTGCTGAATCCCGCTTAAGTCCTTTCTCAATGGCTTGCTCAGTACTGCCAGCTCTGGGCATTGCCATTCAAACACGTGTTCCTACACTTGGACTGAGAGTTAGACTGCCCTGTCCCACCCCCGTTTCACACATATTCCCTGTGTTCCCTTTGTTGCATTGACGATAGCTGGGACCATGCCAAATTCAGACTGCATTATTGAACAATTTCACAAGCTGATCTGATTAGTTGTTATGCACAGCACATTGTTGTTAGCTGGTTGCAACATTACAGCTATCTGTCACTAACAGTGACCATTTCTGGCTATGCTGTTGTAAGCCATTAATTTCTTCGCACATTTCAGCAAGTTTCAAAATGGGCTTTGTGTCTGCTTGAAAAAAAATGTCATGTTACTGCAATTGTATGAAGGTCTCATAAGCTTCTGCGGTTCATATTTGGCACTCTTGTTTGTTTCACTGTTATGGCAGTGGGACTTGCCTCGGCAGGTAGTCTCTCAATCAACAGTCAATATCTGAGACCGTTAAATGAGAGGAGGTTGTTAACATTAGCAGTATTTGAAACCTGTCTTTCTTGTTTATATTCAAGTCAACTGCTTACACAACCTCTTTTTCTAATTTTATTGTCTCTCTGAAGTGGGTCAGCTTCTTGAACCTCTTGCATCCATAGATAGGAGGGGTTGTCTACCCATCCCCCCATTTGTTACTGAACCATATGTCCATGTCCACTGATGTAAAGACCATTGTGTTTGTGTTTTGATTTAGATATGGTCCCCCACTCTTTAGGCTCCTTAGTTTTGTCTTTCACATTGCTTTGTGCTGTGTCACTGTTAAAAATCCTGCTATGAAACCTAATTCTTAACTCCATGGATGGCATTAATATTGTAACCCTACAGCCAGTTCCATAAGTTAGAATGTGAGTTAGTGCTGTCAAAAAGCTTTTCACTGTTCCCAGAGGTGCAGTGTGCTTGAGTCTGCATCCTTTTTGGAAACCGGTTTCGACTGGCAGCCTTATGCATGTTGTCAACATTTCTGCCATATTCCAGAGGTACATCCCACCACTTTTGTTTTCTACCATTATTCTGACCTGGAGACAAACTGCTGCATCCTGCTATTCTTGCTGCTATTCCCCCGAGCTCCAGGAAGGATCTGTGTGTTTATGTGTAATTGTGTTCCCTCTCTTTTACGGGTTTGGATGATCTTGAATGCCTATGAATTTCTCCTAATTACTATTCTTTGGCAGAAAATGATGCAGCCTCTCTCATTCAAGAGGTCTACAATATATTCCTGCACCACACTAGTTGAAACACAACCTTAGCACTGTGCAAATACACGCACAGCTTCTAGCGTTATTGACCAAATTGAATTTGGCCATAATGCAGCCAGGCTGAGAGGGTTTTTTTCCCTCCCACAGGTCCACATAGTCAGCACTGTTCAGTATCTATTTGGGAATGCATGGCAAAGTGGAATAGAAATAAATGGGTGCTATCAGTATGCCATAAATATCAATTCATAGCCTTATGTTAGGGTGAAAGCTTTTAGTATGTCACTTGGCCCAACTTTCTCGAGCCTACTTTAATTAGCTTGTATCTCTCCTCACCGTCTATTTGTGAGATGCCAGCTGTTCTCAAACATTGAGGAATCTCATGACCAGTTTAATAAGAGTAAGATCATGACCAACACAATGTGATAATGCTACTGTTTTGCCCTAATAGTTATACAACAAACAAAGCCAATGGAGGCTTAGCCTGAATGTGTCTGTGACTCGAGTCAGTTTGTCTGGCTAAGTGTGATATCACTGATCAGTATGGAGGATAGTTAATATTGAGGTTAAGCGTATATTCTCTTACTCGCTTACTAATCCATCCTAGCTTGTGCCTTGTAACTCATCCATTAACCTCGCTTTCTTGGGATAAACTGGTAATTGTCAGACTCCCATCTGTCTATCCTTGCAGTGCCATAATGTAAAGTTCTGCAGTGTTCGTATATGAAGTGATACATGGACTGACTAATACAACACTTTGTCAGCTAAAAGCAATCAACAATTGTTTGCTCTGTTATTGCAGACAGCTGTGTGAAATGTAGCCTAGTTTATGGATTAGCTTTCAATTTACAAATCTGAAACACAAGTAGTCGGTCTATTTGAATAACCCTGACATTTTTATAAATAGCTGTGACATATCTCTGGGACTGCAGCGGACTGTGTTGACTGTTATGTCACCATGTTATCTTGTTGCTGCTTTTCTACCACCCCCTAGCTTAAGTCTAATAATCCCTGTTCTTTCTCCTCGAGATGATCTCTGTACCCGTGCCACAGATCCGCCCCTCATACACTTGATCAAAGATATGAGCCCAGTTATAATGGTTGTCATTTTTTTGCCAATCAACCGCTAGAGAGAACACAAATGCTGAGAAAAAGCATTGCAACTAACTCTTCTTACCTTATTCAAAGGAAGATGACATGCATATCCCAATTTTTTATCTGGTACAGGAGACGTTTTCAATGATTTTGAATGGAAATCCTCACACTGATATCGATTCCACCACAAGTTTTAGTTTGTATTTTGACTGCAGTTGGTCATTGTCAAGTGTGAATTCAGTTGCAGGACGTGGCTAATTAATTTTAGCTGTGTCATGGAACATGGACTGGGTTGGGAAAAAAAACTGAAAATAATTGATTGATTTGTACCCCCCCCCCCCCCCTTCATGCTCTTCAGATCTGTGTCCTCCTGTTTTCGTGCCTCTACATAGTGTCCTACCTCATACTAACCCACTTCAAGAAGAGGGCCGAGTTTGTCTCTGGTGAGTATGAATGTGTGTCAGTCTGTACTGTCCTGTTGCTAATGCAGAAATGCAGAGGAAAGTGCTCCATGAGAAAGCTTTCCACCATGACTTGCACCAGGAGGAGAACTTAAAGTGTCGACAAACACACTGATTACACTGGTATTCTGGAATGTTATTCCACAATCTATGTAGACCAAACCTTTGAGTGCATGCACAACAGATCTATAGCAGTACTAAAGAACCCCCCCCCCCTATTAACTATGAATAGCCCTCACTTAAAGGTGGAAGGGGGGAATTGTAAGGTCCTGTTCGGACTTTAATTGGTTCACTGGGTGGCTAAGGAACACTTGGAATAATAGTCTGTTAACTGAGCGGTATAATGTACGTAAAATCCTACATGTCTGTGCAAGCATGTATGAATGCTTGCTTATTTGTTATTTTGTTTTTGCTGCGATATTAATGGGTATTTTTCATGCTTGCATTTGTACATGTAACTTAACATGTGCCTGGAAATGTTGAGCTACAGCCATGACTCTGGAGCTTTGCCATAACACAGCCCCAAAAATTGCTGAAGGAGTTGTGTAACCACCTCCTCAGGCAGGCTCCCTGTGTGTCAGGTGGTGGGCAACTGAAGAATGTTTTTACTGCGAGATAAACACACGCTTGAATACTCCTGAATGCTGGCTTTTTTTTTAAGTATATTTTTTATTGGTGAGAAACAAGCAAATAATAAACAATACTGTGTTTACAGGTCACCATTTTTCATATTTTCTTTTCCCCACCCACCCATCCACCCCACCCCTACACCTCAACAAAAACACAATACAAAGAAAGAAAAAAAAATATATACTATATAAAGGGGAAGACACCGATAACCATTGTCTCCCCCCTAATGGCTAACATCAAAAACAACCACAACAACAGCAATAATAATAGAGTGAATTAAATAAGCAAAGATAAAGTATAAAATACTTGTACATACATAAAAAACATAACATAAAAAAGAATAAAAAAGGTATGGACAATTGGTAATACACCAAATCAACATGTCAATCTGCCCTCAAACACTGCCTGCACCCCATGAGGCCACAGTCTAAGATGTATGTACCCACACATTCTATACTTGCACGTATGCCTACCAACATAAACACATGCCCAATGTATTTATATACACACTATATGTACATGCATGCACACGCATATCCCAGAACAGTACAGTTATTTAAACCAAATCATACATCTACTGCTCTAGTCCAATGGGATAGAGCACATCGTTTCGAAGTGAGAGATAAGAGGCTGCCAATGTTTGTAAAAATGTTCAGCAGAGCCCCGGACAGGTGATCTTTTCGAATTTCAGAAATGACATTAAGTCCCGTAACCAGGATGTGTTTGAGGGGGGGGGGGTGAGCAATTTTTTTTTTCCCATAGAGGAAGAATACAATGATGGGCAATTAAAGAGGCAAAGGAGATTACATTGATTTGTTTAGCAGTCATTTTTAACTCCCTCCTCAGGGACACCAAAGATAGCAATTTGAGGCGATGGGTTCAGATTCAGTTCCAAAATCTCCGAGATAAGGTCAAAGAAAGACCTCCAGTATTCCATCAAATTCAGGCATGACCAGAACATATGAGTCAAGTCTGCTGGTGCCTGAGCACATCCGTTACAAATATCAGAGAGGTTTGGGTAAATCTTCGATAATCTTGCTTTGCTAAAATGGATCCTATGAAGGACTCTGAATTGAATGAGACTAAGCCTCGCACAAGAGGAGGATGAGTGTATTACATGTATTGCAGTGTCCCACCAATCATCGGACAGAGTGATACCCAGTTCAGTCTCCCAGCCTTCTTGATCTTATGCAGAGCAGGGAGAGTCGCTGCCGATAAAAGATTGTATATAAAAGAAATATGGCCTTTTGACAAGTCAGCAACTGCAAAAAGATGGTCAATGCCCAAGGCCGGCGGAGCCTGCAGAAATGCTGGGGTGCTGGATTTGGCAAAGTTGCGAATTTGAAAATGCCTAAACAGATCAGAATGTTCAAGTTTGAATGTGGAACATAATTGTGCAAAGCTAGCAAACAGGCCATCAATATAAAGGTCACCTAGGCAGGATAGGCCTTGTCTGTGCCAGACGGCAAATCTTGAATCAATCTTGGCTGGTTGAAAGAGTTAATTGTTGCAGATAGGTGTAGTTGGGGGCAGAGAAGTCCAGCTGAACTGTTGCCTAATTTGTTGCCAGATTTTTAAAGTGGTAATTACTATGGGGTTAGAGGAGTGTTGTCTAGGCTTAAGTGGAAGACTGCTACACACCAGTGCTTTTAGGGATGAAGAATGACAAGAGTTGGCTTCTAATTGAATCCAGTTATCATCAGTGTCTGAGATCCAGAGTGCAATTTTATGCATGTTAGCAGCCCAGTAGTATAATTGAAAATTTGGTAGACCGAGTCCCCCGTAACTTCCCCCTCTGGAGCGGAGATTTACGAATTCTTGGGATTTTACCCCCCACCCATATAAAATGTGAAATTATTGAATCCAATTGATTAAAGAAGTGTTTAGGTTAAAAAAAAAGGTAGGCATTGAAATAAGTATCTGGGGAGCACGTTCATTTTAACGGATTGTACTCCACCTGCTAGGGAAAGAGGTAGGCTGTTCCATCTCTGCAGATCAGTTTTCACCTTTGCTGTTAGAGCCGTCTGATTTTCCTCACCTAGAGAGTGGATGGAAGTTGTAATATTTATTCCTAAGTATTTAGGCCTGGTGCTAGATAATTTGAAGTGAATATCAGACTGGGGTATTTCCTGGGCCAGTTGATTAATAGGAAAGCATTCACTTTTCTGGATATTTAATTGTACCCAGAGAAGTTACTAAAGGGTTGGAGAGTGGCTAAACTATGCGGAATGGAACTTACTGGATTGGAAACGTGAAGGAGTAGGTCATCTGCGTACAAGGATACTTTGTGCTAGACACCACCTTTTTTGATACCTGAAAACAACTTATTAGTTTTAAAAGCAATTGATAGAGGTTCAATAACGATGGCAAAAAGGAGGGGGAAATCGGGCATCCTCGACATGTCCCGCGTGAGAGGGGAAAGTATTGTGATCACTGACTGTTGGTACATACGCAGGCCTGTGGGGAAGCATACAGTAAGCATATTCAGGATGTATATTTTCCGCCGAACCCAAATTGCTTTAATGTGATGGCGCCACTCAACTCGATCAAAAAGCTTTCTCTACATTAAGAGATAACGACCTCAGGATTAGACAGAGGGGCTGGGGAGTGAATGATGTTAAGAAGTCTCCGTTTGTTTGTGAAGGAATGGTGATTTTTAATAAATCTTGTTTGGTCAATGGAAATTATATGAAAGTCAGTAGGAGCAAGATGGAATACATATGCGTGAATGAGAGGGAGGACAGTGGAATGGTGAGAATGCAAGGAGTAGAAGTGATGAAGGCATATGAGTTTAAATACTTGGGGTCAATTGTACATGGTACCAGGGAGTGCAGAAGAGAGGTGAAAAAGAGCGCAGCTAGGGTGGAGTGGGTGGAGAAGAGTAACAGGAGTGATTTGCAACAGAAGGGTACCAGCAAGCGTTAAAGGGATGGTTTACAAAATATTTGTGAGACCAGCTACGTTATATGGTCTGGAGACAGTGGCACTGATGAAAAGACAGGAGGCAGAGCTGGAGGAGGCAGAGTTGTAGATGCTAAGATTTTTATTGGGAGTGAAGAAGAAGGACAGGATTAGGAATGAGTATATTAGAGCGACAGCTCAGGTTGGATGGTTTGGAGACAAAGCAAGAGAGACAAGATGGAGATGGTTTGGACATGTGTGGAGGAGAGATGCTGGGTATATTGGCAGAAGGATGCTGAATATGGAGCTGCCAGGGAAGAGGAAAAGAGGAAGGCCAAAGAGGAGTTTTATGGATGTGGTTAGAGAAGACATGCAGGTGGCTGGTGTGACAGAGGAAGATGCAGAGGACAGGAAGAGATGGAAACGGATGATCCACTCTGGTGACCCCTAACAGGAACAGCCGAAAGTAGTAGGTTGTAGTAGTAGGTCAATGGAAATTATAGGGGGCAAAATAGTCTCTTCGTCAACATTAAGAAGCAAAATAAATCGATAAGAAGAGCATAAATTTGGATCTTTGTCCTTGAAATTTGGATCTTTGTCCTTTTTAAGGATCAGGGAAATAGAGGCTCGGTGGTAGTGTGCCTTTTTGGAGAGAGTCCTCAAACATTTCTAAAAGCAAAAGGTGCCAACTGATTGGAAAACTTCTTATAAAATTCTGTAGGATAGCTGTCCGGTACAGGGGTTTCCCACTCTACATTAACTTGATGGCATCCATTATTTCATTAAGATTTAGCGGTGTCTCCAAGTTTTTTTGCTGTTCCAGCGTTAATTTATGAATATTGAGCCCATTAAAGAAATTTAACATGTCAGGTGAGTCAGATTTGTATAGATCAAAATAATAGGCTCTGAAAGTCTCATTAATTACAGAGGTGTTAGATGTCAGTGAACCTGAATTAATGGTTATTTGAGAAATTTGTTGTGAGGCCATCCTGCCCTTCAACTGATGTGCGAGAAGGCACCCTGCCTTATCCCAATGTTCGTACAATGTCCCCCAAGCTTTAAGCAACATCTTCTCTGCATCCTTTGTGGACAAAAGATTGAATTCAGTTTGGAGAGCAAGTCTCTCCTTGAACCGTTCAGGAGATGGTGAAATGGAACATCGGCGGTCTAGATCAGCTATTGCCTCTGTAAGCTCGCGTTGTCGTCTCTTCCGAGCCTTATTGTGAGTGGTATATGAAATTGTCTCGTCCCTAAGGAATGCCTCAAGGGTTCCCCATAGTAAAGATGGACTGATATCATCTGTTTGGTTAGTCTCCACAAAGGTAAATAGACTGGGTGATAAGATTACAAAATTTAGCATCAGACAGAAAAGTGAAATCCAATCTCCAGAAGCGACTCTCTCTATGATGGTTTTCAAGGCTTAAGTCAAGTATCACAGGGGAGTGGTCAGAATTAACTATAAAGGAGTATTCAACTGAGGTTACAGTGGGAAGAAGTGTCTTATGCATCCATCCATTAGCTGAACTGCTTATCTTGCTCTCAGGGTCGTGGGGATGCTGGAGCCTATTCCAGCAGTCATTGGACGGCAGGCGGGGAGACACCCTGGACAGGCCGCCAGGCCATCACAGGAAGTGTCTTATCTATAAAGAAATTATCTATACGGGAGTAAAAAATTATGGACGTGAATAAAAAGAATAGTGTCTATCAGTTGGATGAGAGAATCCATGGGTCGACACAGCCACACTGATCCATAAAGGTAGCCAGCGCTTGCGACATCTTGGAAGGCGTAACTGTTCTAGAGCTAGCGACATCTTGGAAGATGTAACTGTTCTAGAGCTAGACTGGGATCCATCACACAATGTCTCCTCCAAATATTAGCTTGTGAGTGTGTAAATCCAGAAGCGACGAAATCAGTTTCTTCATAAAATCTACATCTTCCCAATTTGGGGCATACACAGAGACGAGAACAACTGGGGTTTGATAAAGGGAGCCAGTTACTATAATATATCGCCTGTTAAGAGTCACAGATGATATTAGAGGGAATAGAACTTACTTTTTTATTAATCAAGATGGCGGCGCAGTGGTTAGCGCAGACGCCTCACAGCAAGAAGGTCCTGGGTTTGAGCCCCGGGGCAGTCCAACCTTGGTGGGTCATCCTGGGTCGTCCTCTGTGTGGAGATTGCGTGTTCTCCCGTGTCTGCGTGGGTTTCCTCCGGGGGCTCCGGTTTCCTCCCACAGTCCAAAAACATGTAAATCAGTTGAATTGGCTGTACTAAATTGTCCCTAGGTATGAATGGGTGTGTGTGGGGGGGCCTGTGATGGCCTGGCGGTCTATCCAGGGTGTCTTCCCACCTGCCACCCAATGACTGCTGGAATAGGCTCCAGCATCCCCGTGACCCTGAGAGCAGGATAAGTGGTTCAGATAATGGATGGATGGATGGATTAATGGCTGCACCTCTCGTTTTAAGGTTGAATGTAGAGTGAAAAGTATGACCTATCCAGGGCCTTCTAAGTCGTTGGTGGTCTATTGTACGCAAGTGTGTTTCTTGTAAGAATGTGATGTCTGTGTTGAAGTATTTCAGGTGAGAAAATACTCTAGCCCGCTTCACAGGTCCATTCAGGCCCCCTATGTTTCACAAGGTAATTTTGATGGAGATTCTCACTGAACTGCTTGGGTTATTTGTCATAAGAACCTCTGAAAATCAAATGCTAATGGGATATAGCGATTTGGTTCAGTTGAAAAGTTGTTGGGTATATGTGTAAACCCAGTCAGGTACTGTAGCAAGAAGAGTGACAGACGACATATGCTGACCCGAATGCAAAAGCAGGTAATGGGGGGGGGGGGGGGGGGGATTTAAAAAAAAAGCAAAACAAAAACATCCCACCTCATACCAGTCCGCCCTTCCCCTTGTATGCTCATCTTCCCACGTATGATGAGCTGCAGGTAAAACCATTTATTAACCTCTGGAATAACTAAATGAAAGCACCATCCTTCTTATCCCTCTATCCTTAAAACAGAGAGCACTACCGAGCTTGCATATGTACTATAAACACACACCAACAGATTTAGAAATAAAACAGGAACAGAGCAGAGTAGCACAAGAATGCCAGAAAAAAAACAAGCAGTATACATGTATGTGCACACATATGCGCATGCAACTACTATATACACACACATGCACACGCGCACGCACACAAACTTCACACCGTTACCTTGAAGTGTCAAAGCCATTTAAGAATCAGGTTCTGAGTTTGAGATGACTGCAGTTTGTAAAAAGAAAAGACCGAAGTAGTGTCCTATATTCAGTGGATGGCGTGGTTGTCTGAAGAGACTCCGTTTTTCATGTACTGGGTTTGAGGGAGCCGGTATTATGGCGAGCGCGGCAGTGGTGGAAAAGTCCAATTGTAGTGTCCGGAGTTAATGTTTAGTCCATATTCCAATGGTAGAGGTCCACAGTCAAAATCAAAGGTTCGTGTTATAACGAGGAGCTTTCGTCGGGTTGAAATAATCAGGTTTCAAAAAAGGGCCGAGGTGTACGGTAGCCAAATCAGCCGCCCTAATTGTTTATATCACTGATGCATGTCCCGGACCGAATAGGAAAGCCTCGGCAGTTCAGGAGCTGTGTACGTTTCGGGCTTGTTTATTCAGATAAGTTCCCCAGGTGTTGATTGTAGAACATTTCAGCCTCTTCTGCGGTGTGAAACTTGTGCTTAATGCCCTGGTGTGTTAGTATATACAGCTGGATGGCGGAGTATGAACTTAACACACAATAAGTCCAAACTCTACACAATAAGTCCAAACTCCATGAGAGTTTGGACTTATTGTGAGGAATGTGGTGCGCTTCTTGGCCAGCTTGCTGCTCATGTCTGGGGAAAAATAAAGATCCTTTGACCTTGATATACAAGTTGACCTCGTTTCCTCGCAAGGGTAAGTACCTGGGTCCTCTTTTTGTAGAGCAGAAAACGAATTGTCACGGGTCGGGGCCGTTCTCCTTCCCCTGGTTTCGCTCTCAACGTGCGGTGTGCTATTTCAAGCTCTGGTGGTGAGGTGAACGATTCGTCTTGCAATATGTCAACGAAAAATTTAGACATAAAATCTGTGGCCGAATGTCCCTCGTAACCTTCGGGTAGTCCAGCTACTCCGATGTTGTTCTGACGAGAGCGATTTTCAAGGTCTTCCGTCGTGTGTTTAAGGTGGCGGTTTTCAGTTTGGAGTTGTTTCAGCTGTGTTTCAATGCTGGTTAGCCTGTCGTTGTGGTCGGAGAGGGCAGTATCAATTGCAATCATACGAGAGCCCAAATCCTCCACCTTGATTCGAACTGCATGTCAGGTCGTTTGAATAGGAGACAGTGAAGCTTGTATTTCGGCAGAAATCGCTGCTCTATTCTTCTCCGGTTCAGCTATCAGGTTGGCGATGGTCAGAGTGGAGTTAGCTACGTCAGGTGCGGTAGCCATTGTTAGCTTAGGCTCTGGCGGTATGGTAGGGTCCGTGGTCATAGTTTTTCCCTCTCTGGGCGCCGGTCTTATTTTTGCCAGACGTTTCCCCACCTGCCGCCCAATGATTGCTGGGATAGGCTCCAGCATCCCGCGACCCCGAATGGGATAAGCGGCTCAGACAATGGAATGGAATTATTAAACTTTGTATTGTGGCCCTTTCCTGCAACACTGAGTACATTCGAGGTTTACTGATGATGTGAATAGTAAGGATTTGAGAAATTGCTTGGGAGCTGCTCTCTGTGCGTCTGCTTCATTCGGTCGCCATATCAGAGGTTCCTGAACGCTGGCTTTTCGTTTGCCAAGAATATATAACAACTGTTATCCTCAGGTATCGTCATTTGAACGGTTGTCAGTTTCAAAGACCTGTGTTAAAATGTTGCTATGCGTTCGGGTGAAAAGTTATGTAATAAACCCAATAAACTGTCGTTATTGGAAGCAGCTGTGCACCTTCAGTAAGCCAGCCCTCTACTAGTCTGCTGGGCAGGGCTGGACATTAGGGAATGGCTAGCTCATGTTGTGTTTTGGAACGGATAATCTTTGGAAGCATGCTATGCATTACTCTACTGCCTTCTATGCCCTCCATGCATCACAGTTTTACCTGGCAGCAAAAAGCAGAATTGCACAATTCAAAAACATGAAACCGGTTTGGGATTCAGTGTCGATGGCAAGAACTTGTTTTTCCGTTTAATATATATCAAGCAACTGTACACAAACATGTTAATGTGAAGCATTATTAATTCCAGATGGAATGAAACTTATTTCAGTTTTAAAGTACAGCCATTAAAAACATTTCACATCAATACTTGCCAAACATGTTTTGCCCATTGTTTAAGCATCTTTCAGTGTACATGCATGTCAATGATGACAGATGAGACCCTTGATTTTATTTATCCATACTCATGTCATTCCATTTGCTCCCTATACAAAATGCAGTTTTAGCATGTGACACTCTGGGAACCTGTCGAACAAAATGTTCTGAACATTGACTCCCCCCTCTTTGCCCCTACTGAGTACAGCACTTATTCCTTGTTTTTCTTCTACATGTGTTCAACTCCCTCTGCTGTAGCTTTCCCCAGATTTTTTAAGGAAAGCAGATTCATCCACACTCCATTTCGCGCCTATGGGGTGTGGAAGAATTTTCCTACAGCTAAATGTATTCTCAAAGTCGGCATTTGTAGAGTGAAAAGTTGAATTTGCTTTAATTTTGCAATTTCGGGCAAGGAAGACCAGCGGCATACATTAGTTCGATGGACTGACTCCCAGAATGTACAAGAGCAATTCCTTTTTATACAGTGACTAGCAATATACATAGTATGTGCTTTAAAGTCACAGGGTTGTATAAATTTTCATTCACAATACCATTATACATAAATGGCAAGATGAAAACAATGTAAATGAATCAACATTGAATATCACTGGATTTTGGCCTGGGACATAAGGCCGTGACACACCAGGCCAACGGTCGGCCAATGTCGGAACGTTGGTGAGCGTCTGTGGCCCTAGTTTTTGCAGTGTCCCGCGCCATTGGCACTAGTCGGACCCCTGTCAGCAGCTTTTCAGCCGTCGGTGAGAGAGATCGCTCTGATTGGCTGTTCAGCTTAGCGAATCAGTGCACGAGATGAGAAACGGAAGTTATGAAAGCAAGCAAACGACATAGTCAAGAGGCCACACACAAGGCTCTTCTTATCTTTTGTCTTCATCTTACCTGAACATTTCAAGAAGCTAATATTGCCACATTTTTTTCCACATTTCACATTCTTATTTCACGTATTCTCGATTAGAAGTAGCTATATTATGACACCGTCTGTAGTGAGTGAGAGTTAAGTGAACATGGTAAGCAAACGCTGCTTTGTTTACGGCTTGTATATCCACAGTCCTGGGTCTTCCGGTTTCAAATTTTGAATGATGAAAACAGACTACCACCACCTGCTGGTATGGAGAGTTATTTCCTCTCATGCAGGCACAGAACGTAGTGGGCCGTTGAATGTAGTCCTTGCGGTGTGTTCAAGTGCTACTTTTTGGCCCAGATGCAGGCAACGTGAGGTGACGCAACAGTCGGCCTTCATCGCCACTAGTTCTCTGATGTCGGTTTGGTGTCTCTGAGCCCATAGACTGGTGTTCTGTGCATAACCAAGTGTCGTAAGCATATAGAAAGGGCAATCGTCTCACGGTGAGAGAGGAAGAATCCTCTAGGGAGAAATTAGCAAGTGACAAATAACTCAGTAAGGCTCAAATTAAGTAAATACCCATGCAAAGAGGTACTCAGAAACTTGGTACCTCCTTGTGTGGAGGAAAGCCTTTGATTATAACATAGGTGGAAAAAATATGCTGCCATATGAGGCAAAATGGACATCCACCCATCTATCAACATTTGCATCTCTTACCTTATTGGGGGTTAAATTATCTGTGGTTAAGCTTTCCTCAGCAGCTAAAGTGAACTGAAGCCTATCTTGTTATCTTTGGCAGCTTATCTGTTTAAACATTACATAGCATGGCATGGTCATTGCATGGCTGTCGAGATGAATTATTCAATAGCTCTTTCTCTCATTAGTGTAATGGCTCTAATCTCACTTGTGTTTTTTTCCGCTCTTTTTCAGAGGACATTGAAGATGCCACTGTCAACAAAATTGCGTAGGTGAAAACCCCTAATGATTAACTGACCCAACAGCAATCTTGTGTTATTCAATCGATGTGATTAGTGTCGGTGTAGACAAATGATTTTGTACCTGAGTCAACATGATATGTGACCAAGCCTGTAACAATTTCTCTAGTTTTATTGCCTCTCTGTCCCTCTGTGTTGTCCATTTCACACCCACCCTATTCCAGCTTTGCTCTTTGTCCCTACACGTTGGCACTGTACTAAATCCTCTTACCCTCACCACACATACACGGCGGCTACAGAGCTGCACAAACAAATATACTACAGCATCAATAAAATAAACACATTTGTATTTTTGTCTCTCTCTTTAGGCTGTGTTTATGCACGTTCACCCTCTCTGTTGCGGTGTGCGCTGTACTTTTGCTCCCCATCTCGATCTTGTCCAATGAGGTGCTGCTCACCTTCCCGCAGAATTACTACATGCAGTGGCTCAACGGATCTCTTATCCACGGTACTGCTCATCACTTATTCCCACAAGCTGATGCACTTTTCCCACACCGTGATCCCTGAGAAGTCATTAAAGGCAATAACTAGCTCTGGTAACTAATGAGCTCCTAATCAATACTGCTCATTTTTGTGTACAAAAGGGTAATTAATATAGAATTGATTGAATTGATTGAATGTGTCTGTATGTAGTGTTGTGGGGCGAGTAAAGAAGCAAGTCTAGTTGTCTCTGCAGCTGTTTGTCACACGTGCTTTTAAACGCTGTTTTTCCAAGGCTTTTCACCCTGAGGCCAAAAACCAGTTCTTTGTCAAGTCACGTTCACAAGATTTAAACAAAATGTAAAGGTCATAAGGGAACAGGCCCCCAAAGTACTCTGTAATCCCTGTCAGTTCTTCCCCTCTCATGCTTGGTAGGACTGATCACCATAGTTGGGTCACCAATATGTGGCTGCAGAGTAGTCGGGGCATCGTGGTCTCCTGTATAGCTGGGCTATGCCCCACTGTGGCTGACAGTTGTACTGCACTGACAATTCACTCCACACACACACACACACACACACACACACACACACACACACACATATATATATACATATATATATATATATATATTTTTTTTTTTTGGAATGAGATTAATGCTTTGTATGAAACTTAATGCTTGTAAAATCATTCTTTCTCTCATCAGGCTTGTGGAACCTAGTGTTTCTCTTCTCCAATTTATCCTTGGTCTTCCTCATGCCCTTTGCCTACTTCTTCACCGAGTCTGAGGGATTTGCGGGGTCGAAAAAGGTACTTGGTTAGTATTTCCTGGAATAAATTGTCATCATACACCTATAAAAGCTGCTACTGATGTTCTTGTAAATAGCACTGCTGTTAATTTTAATTGCCTTTGTTGATACTGCTTTGCCTGATAATCAAACATTGGTCGTGTGTAGGGAGTGATGGCACGGGTCTATGAGGCAGTTGTGCTACTGTTGCTGTTGGCTCTTCTGGTCCTGGGCATTGTGTGGGTGGCATCAGCCCTCCTCCACCACAATATGGCCAGGGAAAGCCTCTATGGTGAGTTAACATAATACAAAAAGACCTTTTTAATGAAGACGGTAGACTGTCAAATTTTATTAGTTTTACGGTTTGGTTGAACTCACGTTCTCTTCCTTTCATGTCTAGACCTGTGGGAGTACTACTTGCCCTACCTGTACTCTGGTATCTCTCTCCTTGGCGTGTTGCTACTGTTGTGTAAGTCTATATGAACCTCAGTTCCTGTGTGAAAGAGGGGGCTATCATATGAATTGTGACAAGGTTTCTAAGTCCATATCTGATCTAATATGTGTTTTGTCTTCAGTGTGTACCCCCTTTGGGTTGTCCCGGATGTTCAGTGTCACCGGCAGCCTAATCGTCAAACCACGGGTCAGTGACAATCTTGATGTGCCCATAAATGGCCTCAAAATCCTATTTTTCACTAAATCAAAAATACCGTTCCATATAGCCATTGCCATCAACCTTTGTTGTGTGGTTTTAAAACCTAGTTTAGTGATTATGACCTTTGTCTCATCTTCCTTAGCTGTTGGAAAATGTAGAAGAGACATTGAGCTGTGCCACCTTTGAGGAGGCTTCACTATCTAGGAAACTGAGTCGTGAGTACGCCATCATGGACAACGTTTTTGGTTGTTGTCCAGTCACTCGTTTTTGTTATGTAGTCTTGACCCCATGTCATCTGTTTGTAGGTGGCAACACATCATACTGGGTCAAGCTGAACATGGAGACGATGAAAAGAGAGTATCAATTAGTCCAGACCAAGCGCATTGCTTTGGGTAAGACTGAATGAACTCACTGCTCATTGCTGGGCTTCCTATTTTAATTACAGTACTTATAGTCAGAGACTGGCACTTGCTCATCTCTTGTACTTTCTTTGTTTTCCTCGCTTTCCCCAACAGAGATGCGTAGGAAGGCGTCCCCATGGCAACGTAACCTGGGCTACCCGCTTGCCATGCTTCTGCTCCTAGCTCTGACGGTATTGCCGAGCTTTGAACATAACCATCTGAAAGTCGACTCTTACATGAGAACGTTGTTTGGGGTTTTGGTGTTTGTTTGTTTTTTCACTGCATAATAATGAAATCAGCCATTTATGTACCCTCCAGGTGATGTGTGTACTGATGGTGTGTTTCAATGTACTGGAGCTGCTCTTTGATGAGACGGCTCTGCCCAGAGGAATGGAGGTAAGGGTCTCTGCTTGAAACCTTATTTGGTCATTGCATATTGGTGTGCGACAGCTTTGGTCAAGTGTTGGCTGTTGGTCGGTCACTGTGTTTCAGGACCCTCGCCTGGGGACAGCTTCCTTCTCTATGTTTGGCTCACTAGGTGCTGCTGTGCAAGTGGTCCTAATCCTGTATCCTTTTAACAGAGACTCCTATTAGCCTAGTAAGTCTGCACATACAAGAGATTTAACCTGGTGTGTTGCTTACACATAATGACTGAGAAGTGATATAATGTTATGAAAATACAACACCAAAGTATATGTCCATTAACGAAGTACAATGAATGGGCAGCATGATAGCCTAGTGGTTAGCACTGTTGCTTCACAGCAAGAAGGTCATGGGTTCGAACCCCAGGCTGTCCCTGGTTCTTTCTGTGTGGAGCTTGCATGTTCTCCCCGTGTCTACGTGGGTTTCCTCCGGGTGCACCGGTTTCTCCCCACCATCAAAAAGACATGCATGTTAGGTTTAATACTCCTGTCTGAGGGTGTCCGGGTAGTGTAGCAGTCTATTCCGTTGCCTACCAACATGAGGATCCCGGTTCAAATCCCCGTGTTACCTCCGGCTTGGTCGGGCGTCCCTACAGACACAATTGGCCGTGTCTGCGGGTGGGAAGCCGAATGTGGGTTTGTGTCATGGTTGCTGCACTAGCGCCTCCTCCGGTTGGTCGGAGCACCTGTTCAGGGGGAGGGGGAACTGGGGGGGATAGCATGATCCTCCCGTGTGCTACGTCGCCCTGGTGAAACTCCTCACTGTCAGGTGAAAAGAAGCGGCTGGCGAATCCACATGTATCGGAGGAGGCATGTGGTAGTCTGCAGCCCTCTCCGGATCGGTAGAGGGGGTGGAGCAGCGACTAGGATGGCTCGGAAGAGTGGGGTAAGTGGCCGGACACAATTGGGGAGAAAAAGGGGAGGGAAATCCAGAAAAAAAAATGCTCCTGTTTGTGCCTCTGACCAAGGCAATGGAAAAAATAACTGGAGTTGGTCCCCTGGGCGCTGCAGCTGCCCGCTGCTCCTACACAATAGGATTAAATGTAGAGAACACATTCATTGTAAGAATACAATGTCAAATAAAGTGGTTTCATTTTCATGAATTGAGCTATTAAAAGGCCTCTTCTACAGCGCAAATAAAAGATTAAAAAGTCAGTAGAATTCTATGTAAGTAAGAAGAATTATCCAATAAGTTTACAAATGGTAAAAAAATGCAATAGCTGTCCTTTACTATATGCATACATATGCTCACACAAAGTGGTCAGGGATGTCGAACCCTGTACCATGGAAGGCCAAGAAGGTGTGGGTTTTTATTCCAACCGACCGCTACACCAGCTAATTTATCACAACTTCAGCACGAGTAGAAGAAGCTGATGTAATGAAAGGTTGAAATTAAAACCTGCACTCTCTTGGACCCCTATGGCACATGGTTTGACACCCCTGGCCTAGGTACTGACCAGCCTTTTAAAATGGTGACTGGGTGTACTCTACTGTCTCTTCTTAGCATAGTAAACCCCAACACAAAGATTTTCTGAAATCCTCAAGTCCTTTCACAACAGCCTGCTTAGTAATGCCTGCTCTGGGCATTGCCAGTCACACACGTGTTCCTACATTTGGGCTGAGTGTTACTCTGCCCTGCCCTCACCCATCCTGACCTCCAACCACCAATTCTTTTTTTCCCTATTTCTCCTTTGTTGCTCTCTTGAGAGTATACATCTTCTTTATATCCACCATTGTCCTTAACGGTATGTCAGCTACCTGATGGTGGCGTCAGTGGTTGGCTTCTACAGCTCTCCTCTCTTCACCGGCCTGCTGCCTCGTGCTCAGGACACCAACCTCACACAGGTATTTCCCAACCAACCCACACATCTACTATGTCTTATGTAAAAGGTCAATCTATGGCCTGAACATTTTCATATTTGTTCTCGACAGTGACATCGTTTTTTTTCCTCCTCAGATAATTGGGAACTGTGTTTCACTGCTAGTTTTGAGCTCGGCACTGCCAGTCTTTTCACGCACACTTGGTAAGCACATTGTCACAAGTCAAAATGACTAATGTGTTATTTACTAGAAAAAAAGCCACAAGTAATTTCAGTTGGTGCTGACTGAGCACTTCTACTTGTAGTTTTACTATTCCCCACAAGAGGGCATGTGTAAACAGTTATCGGTTGCTGGTGAGGCTTGGGCTAGAGACAAAATACTGGAATGGTCAGTCTACAACAGAACATTTTACATGGCAGGTTTAATTTCATTTCATTTTATCAGGTATCACCCGGTTTGACCTTTTGGGAGACTTTGGACGGTACAACTGGCTGGGGAACTTCTACATTGTCTTCTTATACAACATGCTGTTTGCTGGGCTCACCTCGGCTTCCCTCATCAAGACAGTCACCTGGGCAGTGCAGAGAGAGCTCATCCGTGCCTTTGGTGTGTCTGCATTTTCTCACTTATGTTATATAGAGCGGGCTCCAGTATGTATGTATGTATGTATGTATGTATTTGTGTGATTGTGAAACTGTGTTCTGTTCTCTGCTGGAAGTCTCTGCGCTTCGATGGACTATGTCACCAGTGTTCCCACCTTAGGCCCACATTTTCCTATGGGCTGGTCTCTTTTCCTGAAATAGAAAGTGTACAATTCTTTCAGGAAAGTGTAAAGGGACAAGAGGCGAATAGGGTCCCCTTGGGGACCTTTAGGCCCTACCGCCCTAGTCCCCTCACAGTGCACACACACCCTTTACCTCTCTGCCCAACACAAACAGTAGCTCGGATCATGGCCACACCACACACACATACACCCTCCCCTTCCTCGCAGCTCAGATAGTATCTCTGCTCCACAGTAATTCTCCTATTCTTTCCCCTTGCCTTACAACTTGCTTTTGTTCTGTGATTGATGGACTTTCTTTTCATCCAAATGAGCCTTTCTCAGTTTAGCAAGGATTGTGCTCCACCGTTGGTAAGTAATCTTGTCGTTTTCTTTGCAGGTCTCCACAGACTGCCCCTAACTGTGTCACGCTCCGCAATCCCCTTAAGACTCCTCCTGGCCAGTGGACTGTCCAAGATCCAGTGACTTTCCCTTCCCCACCAGTTGGCTGCCTATCTTACCTTTGGAACTTACACCTACTGGATCAAAGACGATTAGAGTTTGATTCTCTAGCCAATCAGTATGTGGCTCACGCAAGTGAGAAGGTTGGAGTGAAGGAATCTGTGTAGTGTGTCCACCAGGAGTTCTCCTCAGAGCTCTATTTCATGACCAATGCAAGTTGATGTGGGAAACGAACTATATCAGGTTATTTGATTTACAAGGTCAGAAACTGCAGGGGCAGCTCCTTTAGCCATGGTGATGACTGGAACAGATACACATAAGGGATCAAGGCCATATTTGGAGTCTTGCCATAGTATGATGAGCCCCACAAAACCTGATGCCTCATGAAAAACCTCATGTTGGATCCATGGGATGGCCTTTGCACCATGAGCATATGTCAAAAGTCAGCAAGGTTATTTTGGAACTTTACGTTGTAGCCGTGACAACGTTTCCTCTTCCTGCTGTAGGTTGAGTGCACACTCTTTTCACTACAGCTCCCCCACGCTTTCCCCCCTCTTAGGTTGCACTACTATTTTAGGATTGTGAATCTCATTTCCGTGTGTTTGTCAGTCTAGTCTGCACTGGTGTTATGTTAGTTAATGAGAGGAAGTTTCTAATGGGAGCAAGCGGTGCATGGAGTATATTGTCTACCCATTGATTATAGCCATCGGTTATAAGTCTCACATTGGTGCCCTTTCAAATTGAGCATTCTTGTAGACGAAAGAAATTTTTCTGTGGTGATTTCATTTGAACAAGCATTTATTTTTCAAAATGGTAGACTTGTTGCATCTGTCGGGGGGGGCGGGAGGGTCTCTGTGATTTTTTTTTTTTTTTTTTTAGAATTATACATTGTGGAGTATAACAAAAGATAGCTTTACTCTTTTGTCTCGGGCAATTCTTTTCCCCCCACTGTTGGGGTTTCCTCATGCCAAGTGATATGCAGCAGGAGGAATATCTGCCTTAGACCAATCAAACTGTGAATTGTTTTTAAGAATCTGTGGGGAGAAAGTGCAATACATTTTACCAAGGAGTTTTTCTTAAAAGCATACTTTAACTTCACTTAAAGAAATTGCTCATACCAACCATGCAGGAAACATTCTGTTGTATGTTTTGTTTTGTTCTCATCTCAACTGTCATTCATTCCAGTTAAGGATGTTTGGAGCATCAGGTGAATGAATAGGTTGGTAAATTTCATATTTATTCCTAAAAAGAAAAAAAAAGCATAAATGAGACTTTCTTTCTATATTTCCATTTTTCTATGTCTAGAAAATGCGTTCGGTGATTATTTAGCCTTGTTTTTTCGTGCAGATGCCTTTAGGCTAGATGTGTGATCATGTGTCACTGTTTGCCTTTGCTGTATCAGCAGGTTATTAGCGATTAGCTTGATGACCAGCAGGGGGCAGTGTCTCCTAAACCCAACTGCGACCTCTGCCTGTCTGAAATCTCTGGTCAGTTTACACATGGAGCAGCGTTCTGACGAGGTTCACCTGTCACACTTTGGGATTATGGTTATGGGAGCACAATGTTTAAAATGTACTGTTTTGTTTTTGTTTTTTGGTCGTTGTTTAGGGGCATTTGGGGTTCTGTGCTTTCACGCAATCTGTTTCTAACCATGGGTTTTTTTAACGGTTAAAAAATAATTGGAGGGGGGGCTGCGATGCCATGCTACAAAGATGACAGGAGTGTGTTATGGTTTACTTTTAATATGCTGATGTGATGTTTCAAATTTTCTTAACAATTTTCAGCTGCAATGTTATTATTTTATGGGATAAAAAGGCAATAAATGTCTAACGTTTTCTAATTCAGTTGGGTGTTGAGTGTTTGTAGATACCTGTTGCATGAGGATGGCATCTTCACTTAATGTCATCGTCTTTAACGCAATGGGATGACAGTAAATTACGGTAAAAATCCTGGTTTTCTGGTCGTGTGTGTGTGTGTGATGGCGAGTGTGCGTGTCTGTCCTCTGTCCCTCCACCCTTGGTTGCCTTTCTTTAATCAGCAGCAGAAGAAAGCCATATTTTGACTTGTCTGTCAGCAACAGCCGGCCGCGACGCCACCACAACTGCAGCCCAGGCTTTCCCCAGTCAGATGCCGCTGGTAGATTGTAAAAAAAACAAAACAACAACTGCAAATTAGGAGGAAAGGCGACGTTCCCTCTCTCGCCTTCACTTCACTAGTCAACCACACACACACACACACACACCTCCTTTCTTCCATCCGTTTTCCTTGCCTATTGTTCATTTCCTCTCCTTACTCTTTCCGAGCTTAGAATCAGAAAATCACAGTCTGATTAATTTCTCCCCCTTGATTTTTTTTTTTGTACTTCTTTTTGTTTTCTTTCGTTGGATGTTTTAATTGAGCTTATTTGGTTTGGCCTTTTGTTTTGTGTTGCTTTTCCTTTGCTAAAAGGGAGTGAATCTAAATGTCCCCCGACAGAAGTTACTCAGTGATGTGAAACATAGGTCAGATATAGCCGCGTTCGTGTACGTGCATGTGTGCATCCATGCGCAAGATAGTATGCATTTCTTCACTTTTTTAGGTTAGCAGTGGTTGAAGTTTGTTCATTTTCTATAGGCATATCGGTCCGCGTGTCATAACAAAAAATGTATTTCGTTGCAGTACATGACAGGCAACCTCCATTCACGAATGGTGTTTTTTTGTTTTTGCAGTGAATAATGTGATACTCAAGAGATGACCAAGTACGAGAGACAATTCATTGGCGTTGTAGCTTTACTGAACTCTCCAACATGACTTGAAAAGCAACTTAAGGACAGCGCTTAACGCATTAAAGCTAAACGAAGTGAGCAGGCACTTCTTAAAGAATTAATTAAACTGAATTAATTTCAATTAATTTTACATTTGTGTTTCCACTGCTCCTCTGAATGACTTTCTCCCGTGCTGAAACTCTACTTAACTGAAAATAAAGCCAGGCGAAACTGTGTTTTATGAAATGTACGTCTGAACATCCCTTCTTTTTTTTTGCAACACAATTTTGTATTTACTAACTTGCAGTGATAAAATAAATTACATTACAGTCATTTTGCTGACGCTTTTATCCAAAGCGACTTACAATAAGTGCATTTAACGTAGGAAATCAGAACTACTAGTCATCAGAGGTCGTAAGTGCATCTTCTCTCTAAACAAGCATCTAAGAGCAAACCAGTGCTAAAGTAAAAGCGCAAGAAAGAGATTTTTTTTTAAAAATGAGTGAATACAATTACAATAAGTCTATCTATCTATCTATCTACCTATCTATCCATTCATCCATCTGCCTGTGTTTGTCCACTGCTTTAGTTTATACAGCTTAATAGTAAATCACTTTTCACACGTCTCAAGGCACATCACACACACACACACACATATATATATATATATATATACCGGTCTCCTGAGACAAGTCGGTACAGCTCTGTTCCAACTTTGGGTTTAATTGGGAGAAACGTCAGAGTAGCACCTCCCTACAGCATAATATGAGGGTCGATAGCTGTGCAATCAAGAGGTCACAGTCCCGTTGGGTAACATTGTCGTTAGGCATATCAGGGACAAGGCGGGAGACAGGCAGCCTGTAATGGTATGAGATAGGCTATCTTTATTGTCAAAACATGAGAATGAAGGGGGGAAAAAGACACAGATTAGCTTTCCTGACAGTGGGCTGTTTGAAGTGCATGCCAAAGTGCATTACCAGCTATTATTCCTTCGTTTGGACGTTTGCAAATACACAGCCACTTGCAGGAAAAGGCGAGACTTTCTTGTTAATCAACTGATAATGGGCCACGCTGTCCGTTCGCCTTGGCTGTCCCCCACCCTGCGTGCACACTCATGGCACACTTGCTTCACGCAATCGACTGGCACAGGCCTGAGGTCCCAATGCAAATGGAAAACCCATCTGACGTGATGACTGGTCCAGTGTTAAACCGGAGTACTTGAATTACATTGGGAATCTTTGGGTGGATAATCCTGCATTATCTGTGAGGGCACCCTTTGATAACACCAATTCTTTTCTGTGGCAGTATGTAATGTGCAATGTAACTTTGTCAGGTATGTTAACCAAGGTGTAGCATATCTGAACCCTGACCTTCTTGTCTGGAGCCAGGAAGTTCCACCCTGATCAGTCTATTGTCCACGCCACTGCAGCATCGCCTCAGCTCCAAGCACATGGCTGTTCTTTTTCAAAGGCAACGTCTTGGCTGAGCACAGAAACTGGAAGCTGAACATAACATGTCTATGTACAAGTTGCATATTACATTGATTAGCGGGGGGGGGGGGTCACCTGAACATGCTGCACTATACCACCAGTAGTGTTTTTGCTTCTAAAACTGAGGTAGTAACTGTGCCAACATGGAGCTGCTGTACATGAGCCAGAAATCACCCGTTGTGTGTAGTCACATCAGAGAGCACCACCCTGCTTCTTCCTGCGCTGATAACGGGGTGAGAGACAGTAGGAGCGAAGTGGTGCTGTTGTGCTGGGAGAAGGGGGGGGGGTTAAGTGTCAGTTCCTTGACTTTCCTTTCCCCCCTTCAACCCTTCCAATGGCCTCCAGTGAAGGAAGTGGATCCTGCAGAGTGTCTATTCAGCTCCAAGAGACAAAACAAAAGCCAGCACTTCAAAACTTTGCTACTCTTTACAATGACCCTACATAAAGACCCTGTCTATAGAAAGGAGGGGGCGAAAAAAATTACAAATCTGCACAACACCTTACACTGTCAGATGTCTTGTATTTACCAATTGTGGACCAGTGGATTGTTTTCCTGTGAGTTTTTACAGAAAAGGGGACACGTGGGCATGGCGAGCAGGTACTTGAGCGTGAGGCCAGGTGCAGGCACAGGCATCAGTTTGGAGGAAACAAAGCAGGGTAGGCTAACCCAGGCAGGAAAGATCTCGTTTTCTGTACTGTGGATTTGCAGGAAACGCAGCCATTCACACGGCCATATACTCCCATCCTGAGGTGGGGGAGTGTGGGCTGTTAAAAGTCAGGAGGAGCTGGGGGGGTAGAGGCACGGACACTGAAATAAAAACTAATAATAATGACTCCAGTTCCATCTCCAACCCGCAGATGTTTGCTTCCTTCCCTTCCCTTTCATGTCTGATGGAAATGTCTTTTCTTGCATTGATTTAGACAGAAACATCAGTGTGGGCAATTGTTGATATGAAAGTGTTTGTTGTTTTTTTTTGATTGAGTCATTCCCTGCGTTTGTCACGATGGATGATATCTCTCATCTGTGTGTTTTTGGGCCGGACTCTAATGTTGTTCCATGTTTATCATAAGGGCAGGAAGATGCCTCACCACTCCTCCCTTCAACATCCTGGGATCTTCTGAAACCTTCCCTTGCCAAGGCAGGCCGCCGCTGTGTAGTCTAATGACCTATGGCCCATCGAGAAAAATTTTCCACTCTGCAGAGAAATTTTTGTCTGAAGTGTTCGTTTTGTTTGTGGCACAAGTCGTTTTTTTTAAAAAAAAAAAAAGGTGTCCTGGCGTTTTGAGACGGGCCACTGTTTTTGTATAACTCAACCGACACCAGCACGGTTTGTCAACAATAACTTCAGCGGAAGAATGAAGATCATTTAGGCCATTTATGCAGGACAAATGGAACAACATGTATAGAAAGCGGAAAAAACCCAGAAAGTACTCGTGAACTCGTGACACACTGCCAATGTCTGAAATCTCATAGCCATGATGTATAGTGTCCATAAGAGTTCAAGGAAACTAGAGAGGACAGTGACACACTTTGACCTTTACCCTATTCATTTTTGCATCCGTATGTGATTAGAGATGTCAGACCTCTGGCCAGAGCACAATTCTTCATTATTCCCTTCTCCTCTGCTCCCTCTGTGACATTATCTCTTGCTTTTTATGTCTCCTATTCCCAGCTATTGTTCTGAGATGGATAAAAATAATATGTTGTTGTGGCTCATGGGTGTTTCCAGTAAAGAGGTCTCGGGTGTGTTGGGTTTAGGGGTCGTGTGTCAGCTTGGGTGTCCTGGTTAAGGAGCAAACAAAGAAAGGCAGCGCTGAAAGTCAGACGCCGCATGCCAGTGTGTCAAGGCTGGACACTTGGAGCTGTTCTTGCAGCAGGAAGCTCCTCCACCTGGCCCTGTCTCAGACCTTCACCTCCAATCTGGCCCGGGCTATTAATAACACCAGAGTCATGACACTGGGAATGCCTAATCAACCACTTGGCCCCAGTGCGATGTGCAAAAAAGAAACAAGGGCGCGTTAGGTTCAAAGACCCTCTATTGGCACAGATAGGCAATCTGAGGTTAAGGGTTAGTGTGTGACCGTCCTACACGGGACACCAACGCACACGGCAGCGCTTGGTGCTCTCTCTTATCGAAGGTCTCAAGAGTGTCAAAAAATGTAAAATGAAAAGAACTGCGACGCGTGTGTTTCCTTCTCATATCCGATCGCGGCGGTCCGTCCGGTCATTCCCGCCCAGCCGTATTAAACACGGCGGTCCTCGACGTGCGTAATGCGCGGCGTTAAGTGATCGACTCATTCGGCACCGCGTCGGAGGCGTGCGCAGAGGAAGGGGAGAGGGCGAGCCCGTGCGGACGCTATTAAGAACCCGATGGCTGGCGCGCGGCGGCCAGAGAGCGCTGAGACGCCGCGGAGGAACGCGGGACGACACGATCCCCGGACCCGGACTCAGACACCGGACCCCCCGGACCCCGGACGGGCTTTCGCTCGAGTGGGATGAAGAGGTGTCGCCAGAGTCCTGCATAGAGAGTGTTAGGGTTAGGGTCAGTTCGCCCGCTCTCTCTCTCTCTCGCTCTCTCTCTCTCCCTCTGTCTGCCGTTAAAGGGACCCGCCTTAGAGAAAGGAAAAGCGGTAAGTGGCTGCCGGAACACCTGCTGTGAGGACAGGTACCTCCAAAAAAGAAAGATGACTTGCAAATCAGAACTGAATGAAGCTTGAGCGAAACTGTTTGGCAAAAGCAAAACGGACAGTCACCTCACGGCCACGTTTCCTTTCTGTTATAACGAACGACTTGAGACTTCTTTTTTTTTTTTTTTTATTTTCGGACACTTTTTAGGCTGCGAATTTTGAATAGTGAGGCTAAAGTCTGTGCTTAAAACGATTATGAAAACCAAAGTTAAGGTAAGGACAGCAGACTAATTTGCACCTTTTCCATTCAACAGTGAATACACCTATAATAAAAAGCAGCATAATAATTATTGATAGGTTTGTGCCATGAATATCAGAACTTGATAAAAAAACAAAACAAAAAAAACCCATGATCTGGAATGGACCAAGACCTGACCCTCATTCAAATGCTATCACGTGCCCGGGACTGGGCTGTCACTGTAGCCACTGTGGGCCATTGATTCCTGGGACCCCGAACTCTCCCCCAATGAAGCAGACCTGGTGGGCCCGTCTGGTACGGCTTGGACTGCTTGCTGTGTGCACGTGCACATGGCTGGTCCAGGGATGCGGGCCAGGCCCTGGGTATGGCATTCGATCCAGGCCCAGGAAACTCGTAGCCATGCACTACAAGCAGTTTGTCCCCAACTTCTCAGAGAGCAATCTTGGGGCCAGTGGAAGAGCAGAGGGCAAGATCACACGTAACTCGGAGCGCTTCAACGAACTTGTGTGTAACTACAACACAGACATTGTCTTCAAAGATGAGGAGAACACCAACGCAGACCGCTTCATGACTAAGGTATGGCTCCAGTATAATGGTTAATCAACTCCAAATGCCTTAGATTTTATGGATCTCGTTCCATGGAATGGCTAAGCGGGTCACTTGTTTCAATTAACCTTAATGACACCTGCTGACTGGTGTGCAGTCAGTGTAATGATTTGGGAAGACAAGGCAGTTAGACAGGAGGATGCTCTCAGCTGTCTCTCTCGAACTCGTTTCAAGACAATCCCTCTGCTGGATGGTAGATTAACTACATTTTCCCACATGTGTCTACTGTGACCCAGTGGCATGGCACCTTCAACTTGCAAGCCTAAAATGCAAATGCATGATAATCCCATTCATTGTTTGCTTTATTCCAGACTGCCCGCCCTTGCCTGGTTCTCAACAGATAAACAAATACGAAACACAGAGTATCTAAGTTTCAACTCCACTTCCCCTCCCTTTTTTTTTGTGAGATAAAAAGATCAGGGTGTAATTCAACACTACCCTCCAGGAGACCAAGTTCCCCCTTCAGGAACACTTCCTTTTAATCTTTAACCGTGGTCTTTGTTATCAGTAATAAAACCATTCCTTTGGCTGGCACCGCTTACCGGGTGGCATATACTACAGGTGAAGCAATTTAGCATGAGCTCATACTTTTTTCTTTTCTTTTTTTTTTTTGTCGAGGCTAGGTTTGGAAATTGAAATATCACGGCCCAGCAAAATGGGTCGATATCCCAATGAGAGCTCAGACGTGGTACGGAGGTTGAACAAACTCATGACGGGGATGTGCTCCTCTGAATGCTGTGGCTTTCACTGATTGTTCAACATGTGAAACTGTGTTCTTTCCTCTCCTTGTGTGATGGTATGTGATGGAAATCTCTGGTGGTATATGTGTGCCCTTCTGATGCCCCAATGTGAGGATGTTGAGAGTGTGTATGTGAGCATGTGCCCCACTCTTGCCCAAATGTGAAAGACACCCTTTGTGTGTCACTTGGAGACTCAGAGGGGTCGCCTATACAAAATTCCCGCCTGCTGAAGTAATGGCACCGTCGGAATAGCCACTATTGTAGTTCTGACAATGAAACGCCTCTCTTCAATGGCATTGCGAGAAAAATGTAGCCAGTTTGTTTTCTGTCCCTCTCTCTTTCTCACTCTTGCTGTCACATTCTCAAGTGCTTGCCCATACATTCCTCCCCTTTGCCCTCTCCTTTAGTCCCAACCTTGTCTCTCCTCTCCTCTCCACACCACCGCTTCCTTCTCACCCAGCTTTCCCGTCCCCCCCCCCCCCCCACTCGTAATGTCTCTCTCCTTCCCTGTCTTCCGATCCCGCTTTCTTTCCTAATGTACGATCTTAATTTAGTGGTAAGGTGGGTTTATTTGTCAGTCCTACATATCGGACGACAGGACATAAGTCAAATGCGGGGGATATGCTTTAAAAAGCATCATGAAGACAAGAGGGTTGCACCTCAGATGCAGACGTCATCACTTCTCAGCCTTCTGTTTTTCTGACAATGCTGACACAGTCTGTAACATTATGGCCCACGTGGGTGTTGGGATCACTGTGTTCACAGTTCCTGATCAAATGTCTCAGGGTTGACGCTGAGAAATTCATTCCTGGAACAATCTAGAAAATGAGAGAATGGCCTTGATTATTCTGTCACCCTGCAGACAAAAAGGCCAAGGAATGTACCAAACTGGCTACAGTAGCTTTGCTCTTGTGTCCTGATTGTTTGAGCAAGGAGCAACTAAAACGGCCTTTAGTGGAACAGAGGAGGAATTATGTGATGACGTCAACAGACCAAACGTAACCTGATTCCAAGAATGCAACACAGTCAAAGATGCAGAATATGATTTGGTATTCATTTGAAATAGGTTTTGTGTGAACTGGGCAGAAATTAATAATCATAGTTCTCTGAGCAACAGAGTCCCATTTTCCATTTGTCTACTTTGTATTGTGGCCCGTCTCATTCCCCTGTTAATAAGTAATTAAAAGTTTAAGAGTTACTTCCACTCAAAGAAGTTTCCCACATCTCCATTACACTGCAATGCCAGTGGATAGAATATGATTGAATACATTACTATCGTTGTAAGCACAAAGTACAAATTATCCTCTTACATCTATAACATTACCAACGTGTCGTACGATTGCAGTTGCAATTTATGGTTTTCAATATAATGTTTATTCTTCTTCTTCTTCAAAATGACACTCCATCTTCTCTGTGTCCCTGTGGTTCCCAGCGGTGCAAGGAGTGTCTAAACAGGCTGGCTATTGCAGTTATGAACCAGTGGCCAGGGGTACACCTGCGAGTGACGGAGGCCTGGGATGAAGACGGCCACCACCCGCCCGACTCCCTGCACTATGAGGGCAGGGCTGTGGACATAACCACCGATGACAGAAAAACAGAGAAGTACGGTCTGCTAGCTCAACTTGCTGTGGAAGCTGGCTTTGACTGGGTGCACTATGAGTCCAAGTACCATGTCCACTGCTCTGTGAAAGCAGGTGAGTTTAAGAAGCATGAGGACGATCAGGCAGGTTATTATACTGTATAAAACCACGTCAGGTCACCTCACCTTACCTTGCATTATAGTGTGCAAGACTACATAGGAAAGCAGCAGTTTTTAGTCATCTTGTGTTTCATTCTTCTGTGGATCTGTTTCCAGATCATGCAGTGACAGTGGAGAAAGGTGGTTGTTTCCCAGGCTGGGCCCGGGTAAGTATTGCTGGAGGGGGGCAAAAGACTCTGTTGTCACTGTCCCCTGGGGACAGAGTCATGGCCCTGTCTGGGACAGGTCGCATAGTATTCAGCAAAGTCCTTCTGTTTCTGCACCGAGATCAGGAAAGCAGGTCTACCTTCCTTATTCTGGAGACAGAGGATGGACACAGACTGGCCCTTACTCCTCATCACTTGCTCTTTCTCGCCCACCATTACAAACTCCACTACAGTGAGTACCAGGTTCAGTTTGCTAGCAAAGCCCAGAGAGGGGACTATGTTCTCATTCATGGATCAGGAGGTCAGGTACAACCATCTAAAATCAACTCAGTTTCCGTGGAGGAGGATGTGGGAGTCTATGCGCCGTTGACAGAAGATGGGACCTTGTTTGTTGATGGGGTGCTGGTATCCAGCTATGCATTGATAGAGGACCACATACTTGCTCACTGGGCATTTGGACCACTTCGCCTTCTTTCTTCAGTAAACCAAATCCTTTGGGGAGAGAGTGCGGAGGAATGGCAGAGTATTGAAGCTGAGACCCACACTGAGACTCCATCACAAAGCAGCACTTGGGTCCTTGGTAAAGTAGGTTTGTATGTGAATAATAACACATCAAACAATCGAGGCAATTTGACTTTATCACGAACGATGGACATCGAGGTGACGCACTCTTTGCAAAGACGAGTATCAACTGTGCACTGGTATGCTAGATTGCTGTACAGTTTTGCATGTATATTTCTAGACCTGAAGTAATTTCATCCTTACAAGACCATAAAATCAAGCACTGGTACATGTGACCTACTGATAATATCTTGCTACTTTGATTTATTTACACTAATGACTTCGGTTTTTTTTCCCTGCACTGGAAGGGCTTGTTTGCTTCTTTCACACTGGTATATGCATTGTACTGTACCATAATGAATTCATACTTAAGTCACATTTTATAAGAGATTAAAATTAAATGGGGCAGATTGTCAGAAATGGCTAGAGCAAACATGGTCATGTAATAATCACTGTATCCTTGCATTCATTTGCGTATTATGTAAATTGACAGAACACTTAGAAAAAGTATATTTTCCGTTACTCTAATGCAGAAGAATGAAGATTTCTTTTAAAAACAATAAAGCTTTATTTTTGTACCTTTTGAATCATAATATATATATATATATTCCAATTTATTATAATTATTCACCTACATGTATTGGATGTCTTTATCTTACCTGTTCTTGTATAATGTCATTTAAAAAAAAAAAACTGAAATGTAATTCTATTCAGGAAAACTCTACTATGTGATCCGTTTCAGGGTAAATGTTGCCTGTTAGGTTAATTTTATTTTATTAAATGTATTTTAATGTGCAAAAAAACTTAAGTGGATGCTTGTGAAAATGCTGTTAAATATTCAAAAGGTCATCTCTAGAGCTTGTAGTAGTTTTAGCAACATGTGTGTTACAGAGGTTAAAAACCCTCCATGGAAATCTAGTCCCCAGGCAGGTTAATGAAAAGCCCAGACACATACTTAATATTCTTGGGTTGTCTCCAGCCACCCTGTCTTTAGCTCAATCACAGCCTTTATTACTGCTTCAGGAAAATAGGCAGGTCTCTCAGAATTCTCCAACATACAAGTTTTGCATATATTCAAAGACTATTGTTGGCCACAGTAAAATGTATGGAGTGTATCTTTTCTCCAGTTTTCCCATTTCATTTTCTTCATGCTATCTATTGGTAACACTTAACACAATTGAATTTTAAATATTCCAAAGGCACTTGACTAGTAACCTTCAAAACTTGAGTAACCTCTTTTTTTTTTTAATCTCAGTTCTGAAATCAGTGTTGTTTAATGTTGGCAATGGTCAGGACGGGTAATACTAGGTTATACACCCCCTTGTGGCAGAATTGAAATCATGCCTATGAGTTGTATTTACTGTCATTTCTTCAGTTTCATTCGCATGGTGTCAGTAACGATTCCAAATATTAAATTGCAAAGTAGTAATACTAAATCTATGAGTACAACGTAATGTATAAGTTGTGCACATGCGAAATTAGCCACTCAATGTAAGCGTTCTCTAAACAGTGACGATTCAGCAAAAAAAAAAGAAGGAACAGATTTCTCAATTTCAATTGTCAAAATTATTCCAAACAGAAGTAACGCAAAAATACACCATAGTATTTTGTGCAGGTAGGTCATATCCTTCTGCCAGTACTTTATGAACAAAATAAAAAGAGGTTTTTAAAATTACACAACGGGAACAAAAATCAAAGTCTATTGTTCCAGTTTATGCTCTGTTGTAAACAGCTGCGGAGGTATTCCAGAGGATTATCCTTGAGATACAGGGGGCAGATGGGAAAGCACCCACTCTCTTAACTGGCCAATAGGAGAAGCCCTGTGACCTAATACCTCCCTTTATTTACATCCATTGACCAATCACTAAACAGAGATACGATGTCTTCCCAACCAGTCTCATCTCCCCAAAATCTAATCCAATCTTGCTAAAGCTGAATGGGGAGTTAACTAATCCTGTCAGTGGCACCCGTAATAACCTATTTTCAATAGGAAAACCTACATACCCATCACATGGCCTCTGGATAATGCACACATTTGCTTACCACATTACCTTTCTGAAATGCAGGATGGATTCTTTGTGCTTGAAAAACAGTTAGTATGTCATGAGAAAGGGAAGATACTGAATGGCATCAAATGGTGATTCTTTGACTAGCCATACATCCAAATAGAAATTCCTCCCAAGATAGAATAGAAGCCCGGCCGAATGGTTTATTGTTGCTTTATGGTAGATTGAATCAAGGGAGTTCAAATGACATTTGGACATAGGCCTTTGGTGACCATCATCATTCAAAAATAACATTTTTAACCACTGTATGACCATACTGGCCACTTCCTTTTGACTTATCACTTAAAAAAGTGCTTATAATGCTGCAAGACCTATCCCATTTTTCTTGTCCTTATCCATCCTGTACTGTATAATACTGGCTA
Source organism: Lampris incognitus (assembly GCF_029633865.1). NCBI lineage: Eukaryota > Metazoa > Chordata > Actinopteri > Lampriformes > Lampridae > Lampris > Lampris incognitus. The sequence continues at coordinate 22,156,744 of NC_079212.1, read as the reverse complement.
AAGCACCAAATAAAACACTTCATAATACTCTTTAAGGGCATTTGGTTCAAGATTAAGTGTTTTCATAAACATAAAAACCAACGAGGAAGTTATTTCTATTTCAAAGCGATGACTCTTTAAATAGCAGTTAATAACCATTACAAAATATAGGCAGTAGCAAACAGAAACACCTGTGTCTTGTAAATGCCTTTTTTTAAATTAAAAAATATCTACCTTGTGAAACTGGGCTTTCGTGACAGCTGTAGTAAATTGGAAAAATCTAGTTTGTGCTTACTATACGAAAGGGGGGGGGGACCCTGCCTATTACAATGCTTCAAAACCAGATGTGAAATATGAAAACTCTGGAAGGGTAAATATAAAATGAGAAATATTTCTTTAGATAACATGGCACTGCTTTGATAATTTATCAAATGTATGGATCTCTTATCAGTTATGATCACATTTCCAGCTAATTGTTCATCAACAGGCAGCATGGACCCTTAAAGACCCCGGTGCACTCAACATGTTAAATACAGTGATTATTAAAAGATCAACTGCTCTATCTATCAACAAACTGCTCTATCTATCAACAAAGAACATTTTTCCATCATGTGTCTCATCTGTACCCTAAGGCCCATACATTGAAACCTCTGCATACATATATATTCAATGTAGGGCCATCTTACAGATCAGCCAATGTGAAAAGGTACAAAATCCAGCAGATCAAGACCAAACTGGGCTGCAAAAGGCCTTCTTCTGCTGGCATTACATTTACATTAATGGTATTTACCTGATGATCATATCCGGCACAACTTACAATGGGTGAGTGGATAGGGGTTTACTGTTTTGCTCAAAGATACATCAAAAAGGAAATGCGTCCACTGCAGTGATCAAACCTGTGACCTTTCCACCAAGTGAAAGGTGCTCCATCCTCCTGGCTACTCTACTGTCCGATAGCACAGTGTGGTGGTTCAATACACTGATCTAATTACATCCAATCTTCCAGTCTGTCTCAAAAGTGTACAGCCAGTGAAACTGTGCTAACATGCGGGTCTTAGGTCCAATTATTTGCATAAAGAACTCTGAATAATAGATGTAAAGCAGATTGGAGTGCACAGATTCAGTGTTACAGAAATTTTGAAGTGAAAATTCTTCAGGAAAATTCATTTTGCACTATGATGCCCTTCAGGAAAATGGGTTTTAATGTCCTTTTCTGGTGACATTTGAGGGGAGGACAATCATATTTTGCCCCGGACAAGTTAATGGCTGAAAATTGTAATTTAGACTGTGGGGATTTGCCTTGACTATATCTCAGTATGATACCTCAAATGTGGCTTAAGGCAACAAGGAAATGAAGAAGCGGCCAAGGAATGGCATAACTGTATCCCACGTTTTACCACGAAAGGGACTGTGTAGATTTTCTTACAATGATAAATGGGTACCCGGATAGTCAAAGGATAAAAACGAGGGCATGACCACCTCTTCTCCTTCCTCTGCTACTCTTATTGTGGGTTGACCTTATAAAATCCCTGCCTGCAGAAAAAAAACAAAACATTGTAGCTGAGCGCCTCTCTAACAGACTTGATTTAAACCTTTATTGCATGCACAAACTCAATGTATAGCTCAGCCATTGCAAAAGCCACTGAGCCAAGGGAAATTGTGAACATTTAGTTTTGAACATAATACTTTTCCCCTACCATGGTAAGTGCATTTCCACAAAATACCTGGAACTTAAACCATTCATTCATTCATTCATTCATTCATTCATTCATTCATTCATTCATTCATCTTCAGCAGCTTCTCCGGGGTAGGGTTGCGGTGGCAGCAAGCTAAGTAGGGCACTCCAGATATCCCTCTACCCAGCAACAACCTCCAGCTCCTCCTGGGGGATCCCAAGGTGTTCCCAGGCCAGATTGGACATGTTGTCCCTCCAGCAAGTTCTGGGTCTACCCCGGGGTCTCCTCCCAGTTAGACCTCCAAAGGAGGGTGCCCAGGAGGCATCCTAATCAGATGCCCAAACCACCTCAACTGGCTCCTTTCGATACGAAAGAGCAGCGGCTGTACTCCGAGCTCCCTCCGGATGTCCAAGCTCCTCACCCTATCTCTAAGGCTGAGCCCAGACACCCTACGGAGGAAACTAATTTCAGCCGCTTGTATCCGCAATCTCACCCTTTCGGTCATTACCCAAAGCTCGTGACCATAGGTGAGGGTTGGAATGAAGATTGACTGGTAAATTGAGAGCTTTGCCTTCAGGCTCAGCTCCCTCTTCACCACAACGGTCCAGTACAATGTCCGCATTACTGCTGATGCTGCACCAATTCGCCTGTCAATCTCCCGCTCCATCCTACCCTCACTCGTGAACAAGACCCCGAGATACTTGAACTTCTTCACTTGAGGCAACAACTCATCCTCAACCTGGAGGGAGCAATCCACCATTTTCCGGTTGAGAACCATGGCCTCAGAATTGGAGGTGCTGACTCTCATCCCAGCCATTTCACACTCAGCTGCAAACTGCCCCAGTGCGCGCTGGAGGTCGCGTTCTGATGAAGCCAACAAAACCACATCATCCACAAAGAGCAGAGATGCAATTCTGAGGTTCCCAAAAAGGACACACTCCTCACCTTGGCTGCGCCTTGAGATCCTGTCCATGAATATTACAAACAGAATCAGGGACAAGGGACAACCTTGGCTGAGGCAACAATTCATCTCCAACCGGAGGGAGCAATCCACCATTTTCTGGTGGAGAACCATGACCTCAGCCTTAGAGGTGCTGACTCTCATCTAAGGCTGTCACAATCATGAAATTTTATGCCCCTTTTCCACTTTAAGGTACCGGCTCAACTCGACTCAACTCGCTTCTGTGTTGTTTCCATTACCATAACAGTATCCCCTCAGTTTAGCTGGTCATCATAGTGAGGCCATTTTTTTCAATTTCAAAATGTACTTTAAGATAACTCTGCTTCGACTGCCTCGGTATTTAAAAATGCCGGTTGATATCCCATGTGCACATTGATGATGCAATGATGCAAAGTGATGCGTTTCTCTGACCAGTCAGAGGTCTGGATTGATTTTGGTACCCGCTCCAGTTTTTTTTGGAACCTCGACAAAAGTGGTACCAGCAAAGTGGTAAGAGTTACAAAAATGCCAGTACTTTCCAATAATGGAAAACGAAAAAAGGGCAAGTCGAGTGGAGCCGGTACCATATAGTGGAGAAGGGGGATTAGTTGACGATTGTCATACAAAGAATCACAATTAATGATTTGTCTTTTTAGCCGCTTGTATCTGCGATCTCACCCTTTCGGTCACTACTCAAAATTCATGACCATAAGTGAGGGTTGGTATGAAGATTGATTGGTAAATTGAGAGCTTTGCCTTCCACCTCAGCTACCTCTTCACCACAACGGTCCGGTACAACGTCTGCATTACTGCTGATGCTGCACCAATCTGCCTGTCAATCTCCCGCTCCAACCTACCCTCACTCGTGAACAAGACCCTGAGATACTTGAACTCCTTCACTTGAGGCAACAACTCATCCCCAACCTGGAGGGAGCAATCCACCATTTTCTGGTAGAGAACCATGGCCTCAGAATTGGAGGTGCTGACTCTCATCCCAGCCATTTCACACTCAGCTGCAAACTGCCCCAGTGCGCGCTGGAGGTCGCGTTCTGATGAAGCCAACAAAACCACATCATCCACAAAGAGCAGAGATGCAATTCTGAGGTTCCCAAAAAGGACACACTCCTCACCTTGACATCTTGTCCATGAATATCACAAACAGAATCGGAGACAAGGGACGACCTTGGCGGAGTCTGACACCCACTGAAAACGTGTTTGACTTTGTGCCGAGAATGCGGACACAGATCTCGCTTTAGTTAAACAAGGACCAGATGGCTCGTAGCAATTGCCCCTGTACCCCATACTCCTGCAGTACCCCCCACTGAGTGTCCCAGAGTACATGGTCGTAAGCATTCTCCAAGTCCATAAAACATATGTAGACTGGCTGGTCAAACTCCCATGCCCCCTCAGCACTTTCACAAGGGTAAAGTGTTGGTCCGTTGTTCCATGGCCAGGACGGAATCCACATTGTTCCTCCTGGATCTGAGGTTCAACAATCGGTCGGAGCCTCCTTTCAAGCACCCTAGAGTAGACTTTCCCAGGGAGGCTGAGCACACCCTCCGGTCTCCCTTTTTAAATATGGGAACCACCACCCCAGCCTGTCACTCCACAGGTACTGTTCCCAACCTCCACGCGACACTGAAGAGGCATGTCAACCAAGACAGCAATGACTTTAGCATCTCAGGGCGAATCTCATCCACACCTGGCGCCTTGCCACCGAGGAGCTTTTTAACTACCTCAGAGACCTGTGCCAGGGCTTCCCCTGAGTCTTCAGATTCTACCTCCTCCACTGAGGACATGTTAGCCGGGTTCAGTAGCTCCTCGAAGAGTTCTTTCCACCGCTCAACAACATCCCCAGTCCGGGTCAACAGTTCCCCTCCCTGGCTGAACACAGCCAGAGTCAAACCCTGCTTCCCCTTCCTGAGTCGCCAGATGGTTTGCCAGAACTTCCTTGAGACCACGCCGAACTCCTCCCACACCTGAATTTTTGCTTCCGTGACCGCTGAAGCCGCAGCCCTTCTGGCCTCCCGGTACCTGTCTGCTGCTCTAGGAGACCCCTGGGCCAACCAAGTCCAAAAGGCCTCCTTCTTCAGCCTGACGGCTTCCCTCATCGCCGGTATCCACCAGCAGGTTCTTAGGTTGTTGCCTTCACAGGCACCGATGACCTTATGACCACAGCTCCTGCCTCCCGCAGCTGCAATAGAGGCTTTAAACATGGCCCACTCAGACTCCATGTCCTCAGCCTCCCTCGGGATACATGAGAAGTTCTTCCGGAGGTGGGAGTTGAAGACTTCATGGACAGGGGCCTCTGCCGGACATTCCCAGTTCACCCTCACTACATGTTTGGGTTTGTCAGGTCTGTCCGGCAGCCTTCCCCGCCATCTGGTCCAACTCACCACCAGGTGGTGATCACTTGACAGTTCTGCTCCTCTCTTCACCCGAGTGTCCAAAGCATACGGCTGCAGATCTGATGATATGACCACAAAGTCTATCATCGATCTTCGGCCTAAGGTGTTCTGGTACCAAGTACACTTATGAACTACCTTATGTTCGAACATGGTGTTCGTTATGGCCAATCCATGACTTGCACAGAAGTCCAATAACAAGGCACCGCTTTGGTTCAGATTGGGGAGGCCATTCCTCCCAATCACGCCCCTCCAGGTTTCTGCATCATTGCTCACGTGAGCGTTGAATTCCCCCAGCAGAACTATAGAGTCCCGAGGTGGAGCCCTATCCAGGACACCACTCAGAGACTCCGTGAAGGCTAGGATGACAGGCACCTGCCCGGTGCCTGTCACCTTGGCCAACTCCGGAAAAGTAAAGAGTCCAGCCCCTCTCCAGGAGTTTGGTACCAGAGCCCATGCTATGTGTGGAGGTGAGCCCAACTATATCTAGTTGGTACCTCTCCACCTCCCGCATCAGCTCAGGCTCCTTCCCTGCCAGAGAGGGGACATTCCACGTCCTGAGGACCAATCTGCGATGCAGGAAGTTGGCACACCCCGGTCCCCGCCTTTGCCTGCCGCCCGGCCTGCATTGCACCCTACCCCAATGCTCATCCCTACGTGTGGTGGCTCCATGTTGTTTTTTCTGGCTGGGCCCAGCCACCAGACGCTTGCCGGTGAGCTCCCTTCCCAGATCTGGCTCCAGGAGGGGGCCCCAGTTTCCCTTTTCCGGGCGAGGTGCTGTAACTCTGCTGGTGTAATTTTATTGGTTTTTTGGGGTTTTCTGGGAATCGCTCTTAGTCTGGCCCCTATCCTGGGACCAATTTATCTTGGGAGTCCCTACCAGGGGCTATTGCCCCCAACAACACAGCTTCCAGGATCACCGGGACACACAAACCCCTCCACCATGTTAAGGTGGCGATTCTCGTACTTAAACCACATTTTGAAAATACACAGTTCTTAACAGTACACTTAAACCAACCCTTTCCTCTAAATAAATAAATTCCAGCAAGGGTTTGAATGAAATAAGAGATTTGTTGAAGTAAAGAGGCAAGATACAGCACAACTGTGGAATCAAGATTAGGGCAGCCAATGGCCATTTCAAGAATCAGTGGACAGTATTGTTTCAGCCCATTTTCAGTGGACTTGATTGAAAACTTCTCTGGGTTAAGGTAATTTGCTATATGCCTGTTTAAAGGCAATTCGGGTCGAGCTGTTTTACCATGTCCTTGATCACATCAACTAAATGCATATCTGCGCAGCAGCAAAAGGGGGGACATGAGCAGGACATTGAAATATCTGTCAATTTTTGAGCATCATACCCTGTGTTTGAGTGTCATGGGAGAAATATTGTGCACTTAAGTGTAAGTGACTTCTTAAAACTCCAGTGCAGCTTCGAATGTCAGGATGAATGCATTCATCAATACGCATGCTGAGGTAGCTTATTGGTCTAAAAATCATTATAATCTAATGAAAAAAATGGCTTCCCTGGTCCCGAAAATCTAATGACCTAATATCTAATACTCCCACCATATTTCACTGGTCCGCGTTCAACAGATTTAACGCTAAATCAGCGGAGTGCTAAATCATCAGCGTTACACATTGTCACTCGGGCCAATATTTAAGCTAACACAGAACACCGATTTACCGGTAGCTTGTTATAAAACACAATTTTTGCAGCGCGGGTATGCATAAATTAATATTTGACGTAGTTGTTATCAGCTAGCGAGATTAGCCTCTTAGCGGAACACTCTTGTTTGCAGAGGCAACGCAGTTCTGCCAAGTGAAATGATGATGGTGACCCACACAAGGGTAACCATCGCAAAGTTGAGCTGCAAAATCTAGCTAGATACGTATCCGGAAGCGCCTCAAACCTTTGAAAACATATTTATTGTTATGTCAACTAAGTTTCCGGGAGGACTGTCGGTTGCACGATTTTGTGTAAACTTGTAGCAGCTTTAACGACCTCGCCAGCGAGATTCCAGAACAGAGTAGATGCTAGCTAGCTAGTCAGCCTTCGAGCTAGTCTCCCGAGCAAACAGCGTTGCTTTGAGAGCCAGGTAGTTTTGTGAGACTCCCTGAATCACGCCGGAGAACACATTCACTGGGGATATTTCGGCTTTGGAACTTGTTTTTGCGTGAAAGACCTCTGCAGCGGAATTGGGCCATTTGACGATACGCAGCAAGTTGAGGACCTAGCCACACTGCTCAGCCTGATATTCTCCGTGCACTTCCCCCACTCTCCATCAAGCCGGCTACCTACTACGTTGGTCCGGTAAAAAAAAATGAGACATCCATCAACATCTTGGGACGCTGTGCGGTTGGTTGGGTTGTGCTGATGTATGAGGGCTCGACGTTTTATTTGTAAGGTGGGTTGCTTTTCTTTATTTATGTCTCCTTTAAACTTCTTAACACACATCGCCCTGACCTTAAACTGGGTAATGTTAGCTAGGCTAACATTTAGCCAACACATAATTGGTTTTGTCTACTTGCTGGACAACTAACTACCACATCGCTAACTCCGGGGCTGGCAATATTTTATGCATTAGTTGGTTGACTTTAGTTCGGTCTTTGGTTCGTCATACCATTTTAAGCTGTCATATTTCTTCACTCTTGGGACATTTCAGTACTATTGTGTTACTAAATTTAGCGGTTAGCATTTCGCTACCAGCTTGTCACTAGTGAATGGGAACTGACTATCCCCTGGAACAGAACCAATCCTTTGAAGTCCGTGTTTACACTGGACGGTGGAGCCAGTGTTTCCAATGATTTAGTTTAGGTATTGTTGTTTCATTTGCAATTTAACTAATTGGAGCAAACACTCCGATGGTTTGGCCAACATTGACCAGCACAAATGAATACAGTAACCGTTAATTTGTGCCACTTTCTGATGTCAGTAGCTATCATTTACCCTGCACTTGAGATTTCCATTTTACCAACTTCGTTTTGATAGTACAAAGTACAGGCACTGCTGATGTGTTATATTACTTGACTTGGTTGTATAGCTAGGCCTCTTAACAGGTATTATATGCGTGTTTTGTTTTCATCGGTGCATTTACTGTTGGAGCCGCCCTGCACGTTATCAAGAAGATATTTAGCTTAATCAGAAAGCCTGTGTACCCATCTCTTGGCGTTAAGCTATTAACATTAGGTACTAAATATACTCATGGTGTGGTTCTCTAAACGCAGCTTGCTATGACTCAATGCTAAACATATTTTAAGTTAAATAATTTGTTGGAATAATGTATACCCGAAAATTTGTTCTGTTGTGATAGTCTGGTCAGTAATGGTTATCTTCCACAAGGTCTGTCGTGAACAGTCATATCAAAGCTTCTTTTTTTCCCCTTCAATCTTTGTCGGGACAGTTTTAGCTATTTTATTGATCTTTTTTTAGATTTCCCATCACTGGAGACAGTGCATCCGTCCTCCTGGTCGAACCTGTGGTTCTGTAATAAAACCCAGAGGGCCACTGCATTGAAACTATATTATAAATTATAGGGAATGTTTGTGACAGCACACGCCGGTTTACTGGGGATAATGGCATAAATTATGCTTCAGATCTGCAAACACTACACATCCATAAAGTTAATTGTCAATATAGCAATTAAAAGGCTTCAGATGGCCTGAGAAATTGCAATGCTGGTTCTCTGTTGTTATAACTTGAAGTGCCTCGCTTGTTAATAAATACTGTTGGAGATGCCCCAGGCCTTGAATGTAAGATAGTAGTTTGGGAATTCTTAAATCTTGTAATAGTTCCTTTAAAATGTTGCCGATTTTCTCTGAATTGACATACAAAAATATATGTAGTGCCGTGGCAATTATAGTTATAATAGTAATAATTATAAGGATAATTTATATTTTTGGTTGTTGGGTGGGGGCTAGAGTCCCCCCGACCCCTTTATTGTCTTACAAACGGTATTTGTTAATAGCTTGACTGCTAGCGGAACTATGTTGTAAATGGCATGGTTTCAGGACGAAATCCGCACCGCTGCAACGGGAAGTTCTTTATACGGAAGTTGTGTTTTCTTTGTGTATTCCGTTTTATGATTGTGTTATTTATGAAAACAACGTTTTAGTTTAGACTTTTTTTCTATCCCAATAGTATTTGTACCGGTCTGGATTATGAATTACTGGGTAAACAAATATTTAAGTTGTTGGAGATATTTCTAAGCGTTCCCTGTGCTATAAACCTCGCGCTATTTTCATGAGTTTTCGAGTAAACTCGCTCTACATGAGCGAAACCAAGAATACCTCGTCGAAAGGAAATGAACTAAATTGATGTTATAAAAGCCATATTTCGTTGGTAGTTTGGCTAAATGCATTGTATAAAAAAGTCGCCGGCTTGTGTGGACGTCAGTGCATAGTTTTGTGTGGCTAAGGCAGATTGTACGAAATTGCCTCAGCTTTTTACAGAGACGTATGGATGATGCTGTTGGAGTGATTGGCATTTTAACTATATCCCCACATTCGTTGAGCTGTATAGCTAAAATATAATTCTAGAATTGATATGTTCGATACTCTTTGTCCTTCATTCCTTTTTTTGCGCTCTGATAGCCAACATACAGCAATGATGTATGTTACAGATCAGTTGCATAACGGTCAGAAGAAAGCATATGGCTTTACTGTTTGCATCACAGAGGTACTTTTTACAACTATTAAAGTGTATTCTTCTCATTCTATCATGCTGCAGATCTCTCTCAAGGAGGTCAAAATCATTAGAGGGGATGGACGAGCAGAAATCAAACTGCGAAGAGAATGACTCTGAACCAACAGGTATTCCGTTTTTTCATTTTTAATATTTAAGATATATTTTTGACGTTTTATGCATTGTTTGGTAGGATGGTGGATTTGAATTCAGGGTGCTGTGAGTCTACACAGTACATGCTCAACAAATTGAGCTCCCAGGATGATGCCACCTTTGCTGTTTTTCCAGTCGCCTCTCTTTATCCATGATTAGCATGCTCATGAGCATCACGTTCAATAGTGACATAATGAGAATACCTTCTGCTGTTTGCCCTTAAGGGTACATTCCTACAAAATTTGAAGTGAGAAGTGTTAAGTGAGAATGCAAGAGGATTGTTTTGTTTTCATACAGGAGAACTTTTCTTTGTTAGATGAGTTTTCAAGGATAATTGTATATTTATGTATGTGTACCTATATACTATAGGTTGGTGGTACACATATGTAAAGGATCAGCAATGGAAGAGTTAGGGCATTTAGAGCCTTGTAGGTCAATACTAAGAATTTGGAATTTATCCTGGATTTGATGGTTGAAGTTTTAAGAATTGGAGAGATCTGCTGTCAGGACCTGGTATATGGTAGGGCCCTGGCAGATGAGTTTTGAGTGTAGATTGCTGTTGATAGATTGGAGATGATACAACAGTGAGTTGCAGTAGTCCAATCTGAAATAGTTTGTTGGAGGGAAGTGTTAAAAATAGCAGGCAATAGAAAACAATGGAAAGGGAGATGATGGCAAACATGAAGCATCTTGGAAGTGTATTGGAACTTAAGTAGACAGAGGAGTGTGAGGGCAAGACACCACGATAAGATGTAAGAGAGGGAGATCGGATAGTGAGATTTATTGTTGTACTTTCCCATGGAAAATTACTAAGTATAAAAAAAACCTACGCTTTTGTTAACAACAGATTCTTTTTGCTCCATGGTTTATTTTGTTTACTAGTTTGTTTTCAGCTGTATGCTTTAAATTTCCCTCCTTTTCCAGCTGATGACAGTGCCCCAGCAAAACAGCCTCTGTCCACTGAGGGAGAGTGTGTGGCCTCTCTTGCTGCCAAGGATGTGCCTGATGCTACTGTTGACGCTTCCAGGACTCCTGTGTAAGTATCTCAATAAGACCAGGGACGTTAATATGCGTTTGTCTGTCCCTGAGTAAACTACATATTGTTTTAAACATCAGAAAACCCACTTGCTTCTAGTATTTATGCTGTTTTGTCAATGGTTGCACAGGGAGATTGTAAGGGCCTGTGCCCTCTGCAATTGTGTGGAGCGCAGCCTGCATGGACAGGGGGAACTCCAACGTTTTGGGCCATCTTCCAAGCAGCTGACCCTGGAGCCCTCAGCTTCCTCACTGCCAGGGCCTGGGAATGATGACCTGTCTTCCATCGGGTTTTCCGACTCCTCCTGTCTCGCTGCGCTTTTTGATGACTCAGGTTGGGCTCCAAACATTGTCATTGATTGTATTTTCCCTGTGCACAACAAAGAGTGGCATAAGAAACTGCTCATATTTCAGATCTCAGCAATTTAAAACACAGTACTTTAGCTCTGGAGTTGATCATTCAATTTGGTTTGGGGTAATACAGATGGTGTGGCAGGATGAGGAATGGTATATTTTATTGTGAACAGGGGGTTGTTGGGTCCATCACTGGTGTGCGGTTTGGTCAAAGGGAGTAAAACGGTTGGAGAATGAAGAGCTGGAGAATGTGGACAAGGCTGTTATCTCAGGGACACAGCGGGTAAGAGTCTGTCCATAAAAAGAAGACTGCATGAATAGGGCTATTGGGAATATGTTTAGACCTCCCTGATGAAAACTCACTTGTAACCTTTGGTTTGTTTCAGCTTTGTGAATACTGCAAAAGGCTTGGTGCGACCATTCAATGCCATGCTGATGGCTGCTCACGGTTCTACCACTTTCCCTGCTCAGCAGCAAGTGGTTCCTTCCAGTCCATGAAGCGGCTGGCCCTCCTCTGTCCAGAGCACATTGTCAAGGCAGAGGAGTTGGGTAAGGAGACCAGAGACTTTTACCAAAACATCATCCTGACTTGTGGATTTATCTTACATCGCATTATTTGTGTTGTACAGCAGGCGGGGATGCCTGGTGTGCAGTGTGTGACTCAGCGGGGGAGCTCCAGGACCTGCTGTTCTGTACGGGTTGTGGCCAGCACTATCATGCTGCCTGTCTGGAGATTGGGGCCACACCCATCCAGCGGGCAGGATGGCAGTGCCCGGAGTGTAAAGTGTGCCAGACATGCAGGTGAGTCCAATCTCCTTATTTTCCCCATTGAGAAGAAACTAATACTATATTTAAGATTTTGCACTGTATTTGCTTTGTTGTTTTTGAAGGAGTGTTTTTTTCTTTTCTTTTGGACAGATTTTATGTGGGGTTTGTTAAAAAGAAATTCAAAATGGTGCGGAGGGACTCTTTACCGCCATTGAAATCGCATTTGATCAACAGAAAAACATCTTATTTTATATCCATCCATCCATCCCATCCATTATCCAAACTGCTTGTCCTGCTGTCAGGGTTGCGGGGATGCTGGAGCCTATCCCAGCAGTCATCAAGCTGCAGGCAGGGAGACACCCTGGACAGGCCGCCAGGCCATCACAGGGCTGGTTAGATTGTGTAACATTATTCAGTTTTTAATTGTATTTTTCAGGCAACCAGGAGAAGACTCAAAGATGCTGGTATGTGATGCCTGTGATAAGGGCTACCACACCTTCTGTCTACAGCCAGCTATGGAATCGCTTCCTTCTGACCCATGGAAATGCAGAGTAAGTCTTTGTGTCATTTACCCTATTATTAATAGTATTAATAGGATATTATTAATAGTTTATAGCTATAACTTTTATTTTAAAATTAACTCTTCAGTTAAAAAAATACTTTTCTCCAATGTGAAAGTCAGCTGATGAGATGTGCTCACCTGGTGTTTGGATAACCTTTGATCTTCATGTCCTTGTCCTATGGCAGAGGTGTCGTGTTTGTACAGGATGTGGTGTACGCGGGCTGGTACTGCCAGGCTCGGCCCAGTGGTTTGACAACTATGCTGTGTGTGAGGGCTGCCAGCATCGCCGCAGCTCTGTGTGTGCCGTCTGCAGCAAAGCTACCAACCCATCTGTTATCCTGCATTGCTGCAGCACATGCCACAGGTAAGGCCTATACACCACCTCAGTGGGAAGTATTTGTGGTTGATGGCGGGTTTGATGGTATAGGCTTTGATGTCCTATCTCCATTTTCTGTCCTCAACGTAGGTGGGTGCACAGTGAATGTGCATCATCAGCAGAACTTGCAGAGGAAAAACTCACCTGCTTGCTTTGTAAGGATGCTCAGCAGCAGACTGTCACTCAAACAGACTCAGCTGGGTTGCAAACTGTGGAGGCGTCTGACGAGACTGAGGGACGCGCAGAGTTGAGGGTAATGACAATCCAAGCAGGGGCCAGCAAGGTGACTGTAGAGCAGACAGATGTGTCAGAGGGGATAGTGGGACAGACAGACACAACAGAAGAGGTTTCGATAGCCAAAGCCGAGGCTATGGCAGATGAAGAGACACCCATGGAGCTGGGTGAGTGATAGGTTGCAGACAACACAAAACATGGCCTACAGAACCAAATGGCAACACTCTCAGCTAGAGAGAGAATTTGATTGCTGTTGTTTATATGTTGGTATTGGTGTAAGTTAACTGGTCTGTTTTGGGTCTAGGGTTTGATGATGAAGTTGTTGAGACGATAGAGGTTGAGGAGAGCACCATGGAGGCAGAGCCACAGCTAGTCATAAAAGACTGCCTTTCAGAGGTGCCCGCTGCGATACCAGAGTCTGCAGGTAAACACAGAAGCCATTATATAGATTGCATATCTTTTTGAAAAGAACATGGGGCAGTTGTTAATTTCTTGATGATAGTGTATCCAATGACACATTTATGAGTAAAAACACTAATTACCCTACATTCCTTCGCCCCAATAGAAGAATGTGGAGCAACAGAACAGAGGGACTTTTGTTTACCTGCTGTTCAAGAGGGCACACAGGAGGCCCCCTGCCAGCTGGACCAGGCAAGCCCTCAGCGGGACTCCATGGTAGAGACCCATTCTAAAGCTTCTGAGGAAGAACGAACACCAGTGTCACAACAGAGCAATGAAAAGATGGAGGAGGAGGAGGACGAGGACGAGAAGCAGGAGGTCAAGTCATTAGCTGAGCAGAAAACATTACAGAAGTTATTAAAAAGCAGTTCTCAAGGCATACTTGCTACTGACACCTCCAGCCAGGTTTCACCAAAGTTACCAATTCCTCCTGCTTCCATACAAGAAGTGGAGCCTATGCTCACAGAGATGGACGAGGTTGACCAGGAAGAGCAGGCTCCATGTCAGGGCCAAGGATCTCCATGTCCTAATCCCCCTCTGGACTCTCTGTCAGCAGACACACAGGAGGCCCCTTCTGTTGTAGACTTGAAATGCAGGCTTCTCACTCACTCTGATGAGGAGGAAGAGGATGAGGAAGAAGAGGATGAACAGGTAAAGGCTGAGGGGCAGAATGAGGAGGTGAGGATCAAACAGGAGTCGCTTGACTGTCAGGAGCAGGAGGTCAAGGCAGAGCTACTGCTAGATGACATGTCCAACATGAGCCACGGAGATGAGAGCAGCAGCGGTTTCCTGGGCTCCCCGGCAGAGCCCGACCCTCACCTCTCTTCAGAATTGGGCCTTGGACCTGCTAGCCGCTCACGTGCAGACTCCCTGCTAACCGAGACTGATGACTCCTTGCCCTTTGAACCCCTCAAGGGTGATGGAGAGAAGGTGAAGCGGAGAGGATCACCAGGCCGCTCACGGGTCAAACATGTAAGGTCATATTTATCAGGCTGTCTCGCTACAACTTTTCTTAACCTCTGACATTGCAACATGCCTTCTGTCCTTCTATATAATACACATGCTCTTTACTATAGGCAAAATTTAAAGGTCACTCTCAGGCCAAGCCACTGCAAGTAATATGCCAAGATAGTGAAATGACTTTCTTTGCAATTCAGGGGCGGAGCAGCAGTTTCCCTGGGAAAAGGCGGCCCCGAGGGGGTGGTGGAGGGAGGGGTCGTGGCGGAAGATCACGTCTGAAAGCAATGGCCTCCTGCATCGACGCGTTCTTGGTGAGCTGAAAATAATTTAAGATGTTGTTTTTGCTGTTGTTGTTGTTGTCGTCTACTAAATTATATCATTTTCATGTCTCTGTTTATCCCCCCAAATATACACACAAACACACAGTTAAGCATGACCTCAGACACTGGATTAAGTAAGGAGGAAGAGGAGGAGGAGGATGACACCATGCAGAATACAGTGGTGCTCTTCTCAAACACTGATAAGTTTGTCTTGCTCCAGGTACAGTTTTCCTTTACTTTGGCATTTCTAGTTACCCTGTGGCATTTACTTAGTGGCTGTGTATTTCTTTCAAGCAAACTGAATCTCTTTCTCTTCCTCTCTTGCTCTCTCTGTCAGGACATGTGTGTTGTGTGTGGCAGTTTTGGAAAGGGTGTTGAGGGGCAGTTGTTAGCTTGCGCTCAGTGTGCACAGTGTTACCACCCTTACTGCGTGAACAGCAAAGTAAGCATCATCCTTTCCTCTTCAATGTTGCCATGAGCTCAAACTTGTAAATTCCAGATTGATAAAAAGCTGTCTCTTCTCTACAGATCACAAAGATGATGCTCCGTAAAGGCTGGCGGTGTTTGGAATGTATCGTTTGTGAGATGTGTGGGAAAGCATCGGACCCGTCTCGCCTGCTGCTTTGTGATGACTGCGACGTCAGTTACCATACGTACTGCCTGGACCCACCCCTGCATACTGTACCAAAAGGCGGCTGGAAGTGCAAATGGTGAAAAGACATGGACCATAATGCTTTGTCTTACTTTTAGATTTGAATGGGGTCAAATGGAAATGGAGTCTGTTCCATTTGCATATTATGTAAAAACTGTACACGCTTCAGTTCTGCATCATTGACTCAGCGGCCCTGTTTTCTGTCTCTTGTTACTGTAGAAACAAAAATCTACTGTAGCAGACTGGTCACCTTTTAGTAACTTTCAAATTCCGATCCATACCTGTGCATGCATTTATATTTGGTTTCACTGCTTGTGTGCAGGTGTGTGTGTTGTATACAGTGTGGTTCCAAGTCACCGGGGTTCCACTGTGAGTGGCAGAACAACTACACCCATTGTGGCCCCTGTGCCAGCCTGGTCACCTGTCCTGTTTGCAAAGAGAACTTCATGGAGGAAGAACTGTTGCTACAGTGCCAGCACTGTGATAGGTGAGTATTGTTAATTAAAAACACAGCAATGAATGGGCATTCATTTGATTTTAGCCAATGAAGACCATAGGGGTATGGATTGTTTATGTAAAAATCATATCAAGAATTATCACTATAACATCTTTGATATGTGGGGTGATTAGTTAAAATATGTGTATCATTGTGTAAATGTGTGTGTGTGCGTACATGCAGATGGGTGCATGCTGTGTGTGAGAGTCTGTACACAGAGGATGAAGTTGAGCAGGCATCTGATGAGGGTTTTGCCTGCACATCGTGCACACCCTATGTTCCCAAACCTGTAGGTAAGTCATGGAACATACCTTGGTACCCAGGGAGGAAAAAGAAAGAAGCATTTGCACCGTTCTAATCCATTTTTTTTTAACGGCTTTAATTGTAAAAGTACAATCTTGTACAATGTATAATCCTTACTCGTGACTTGATCCCTCACTCTTGCTTTTGCCTTTTTTTACAGTAGTGGAGTCAGCCATTATGGCTTCAATAAAGATCAAAGAGCCAGGTTAGTGGAGTCTGCAGTCATGTTTTATATCTCAATCTAATGGGGAAAACAACAAGAACCGTTACCTATGTGTGTGGTGCTGTAAATCATTCAGATTTTCAAATGCCCTGCTCATTACAGAGCCCCAGTTTTACCGGCTGGAGGGTGTTTGGCTGACTGAGTCAGGTATGTCCCTGCTACGAAGCATCTCTATGTCTCCCCTGCACAAGAGACGGCAGCGCCGCTCCCGTCTGGGAACCCTGTGTGGTGAAGGCGGGTCTGATGGCATTGAGTTGAAGGAGGGAGAAGGAGATGGAGATGAGGGCAAAGGTAAGTGCCTTATTTTTATTGATCACTTTACAAACACTTTTCTGACATCTTGCATTTTTTAACTGAATTGGATTCATTGACTTCAGTGTTGACCTTTTGTGTCTAGCCTGTGGAGAACCCATGGAGTGTGAGCCCAAGAATGAGAACCCAGGGAGCCCTGAACGGGAGATGGGTGCAGAGGGAGTTGCTGAAGGCATGGTTGACTGTGAGGGTCTCAAAGGGGGGGCTGAAGAGACGGACGATGGCAAAAAAAGAAAGAGGAAACCCTATAGACCTGGTGTGTGTGTATGTATGTATGTGTGTGTGTTTGTTTGTGTGTGTGTGTGTGTGTGTTACAACTTAGGAATTTGACAAGGTAAACTGACCCCCCCCCCTTTTCTTCCTAAATGTCTTCTAGGGATTGGGGGCTTTATGGTTAGGCAGAGGAAGTGTCATACACGGATGAAGAAAGGATTTTTTGCACAGCTGGCTGGAGAGACCACTTTAGATGGACAGCCATTAGAGAGAACCATTGAGGAAGGTAATTGACAGCAGACTTGATGTAATACTGCATGGAATAAGTTTTTTTTTTTCCTTTTATATAAAGTCTTTGTGGATTAGTCCCCTGTGAATCACTTAAATGTTACAGACATTAAATGTCTTTGACTATAGGACCCCACCCTGACACAGATAACATCATGGATCCCAAACCAGCTGAGGGGGAGGAACAGGCCAAGAAACGGCGGGGAAGGAAGAAGAGCAAACTTGAGGACATGTTTCCTGCTTATCTTCAGGTGTGTGGTCTCTCAATGTTCCATGCCTAAAACTATTGTAATATCTATGGTGTTACTGATACAACTCTAATATTTGATATCACAGAAAGTTGAATCAGTTCATCTGGACACAAAGTTTATTGAGAGAAACGTTGCATCACTCATTTAAGTGACCTCTTCAATCTCAACTGACTGCAGGTATCCCCACCCTTATAAACAATACAGTGGCATAACGACCAAAAACAACAATCGGTTTCATATTCAAATAGCCGTGACCATTAACTAGAGTTGCAATGGCCATGTGTACTATTCACAGAGGATGGAGGAATAGTTGCAATCACAGCATTGTAAGATGGCGACAGATGTACTCATGTACCCCCCCCCCCCCCCCAGTTCAGGGATGGTCGCTCCCTCTTCACATAGATAGCCTCTTTGACTCCCCATTCAAACCAGCGTCCCTATGAAGGATGTGCACATCCTCATCCTTGAAAAAGTGGCCACTGGCCTGTGGATAGGTGTAGACTGTGGAGTCCTGGCCTGACGCGTTAGCTCTTCTGTGTTGCGCGGTTTTCTTGGCCAGTGTCTGTTTGGACACATATTTTCCAAACCCCCAAAATACGCCGCGCCAGAAATTGGTCCATCCCAAGGATTGGGTCCCCTGGCACAAACAGAGTAATATAATGTACGTTGTTGAGTGCCGGGAGGATTGCCGTGACTTGTATATCGGGGAAGTCAAGTCAATTTTATTTGTGTAGTCCAATATCACAAATTACAAATTTGCCTCAGGGGACTTTACAGCAACACAACACCCTGTCCTTAGACCCTTGCATCGGATAAGGAACAACTCCCTAAAAAAAATCCCTTTAACAGGGAGAAGAAATAGGAAGAAACCTCAGGAAGAACAACAGGAGGGATCTCTCCCAAGACAGACAACGTGCAATGGATGTGTGTTTAAACAATTTACAGAATACAACATTGAAAGAGGATAACAGAATTATAAGATATATGAAGAATATGATGAGGAGGATGCCAATCAGTGTCCAGACGTCACCGGAACAGCCCAGAACCTGAGCCAGGCGACAGTCACTGTCACCATGTAGACAAAAAAAAAAAAAAAAAACAAACAAAAAAAAACATCATGTCTGAGTCCTTGCACAATGAATGTCAAGTTTGTTTGGGTTTTTTTCCAATATAATGAAACTCTTTTTATCAAAAGGTTTCCTTTGATTATATGTGGCACGGTGGCGCAGTGGTTAGCGCGGTTGCCTCACAGCAAGAAGGTCCTGAGCTCGAGCCCCAGGGTAGTCCAACCTTGGGGGTTGTCCCGGGTCGTCCTCTGTGTGGAGTTTGGATGTTCTCCCTTTATCTGCGTGGGTTTCCTCCGGGTGCTGCGGTTTCCTCCCACAGTCCAAAGACACGTCGGTTAGGTGAATTGGCTGTACTAAATT
Organism: Lampris incognitus; assembly: GCF_029633865.1. Classification (NCBI taxonomy): domain Eukaryota; kingdom Metazoa; phylum Chordata; class Actinopteri; order Lampriformes; family Lampridae; genus Lampris; species Lampris incognitus. Next base: position 22,137,677 of record NC_079212.1, on the reverse strand, counting down.
GTCCCTAGGTGTGAATGTGTGTGTTGGCCCTGTGATGGCCTGTCTAGGGTGTCTCCCTGCCTGCCGCCCAGTGACTGCAGGCATAGACTCCAGCAAGCGGTTTGGATGATGGGTGGATGGATAATGGATGGATGTGTGAGTGAGAGAAGGATATAACATTGAAACAGGATAACAAAATTATATCGATTTATATAATATATTAAAATTTGATGATGGGGATGCCAAGCAGTGTCCAGGTGGCGACCACCATCACCATGGAGACCTGGGAGGAGGACAGGCTGCACGTGCACACAAGGGACGACTCGCATCACACCATTCACACACACAAGAAGAGAAAGGAGAAGACATCAATCAGAGAGAGAGAAGACATGAAAGAACAGTTTGCAATAATCAATAATCTATATGCTATAATCTCATCGGCAGAACAGTGCTTGATAAATTCATTGAGACAGAAACCGACTCGCCATGCAGTACAGGTTGTGAAACAGTCAACTTAAAGGCAACTAATTGTAGGCTAAAGCACAACGATGAGTTTTAAGTTTAGATTTAAAGCACTCAACAGACTGATTGTCTGACAGCAGCAGGCAGGTTATTCCATAAGAATGGGGCCCGAAACCAAAAAAAATGCTGGCCAAGAGCATGGCACAACACAGAAGAGCTAAAGCTTCCTGCCAGGGCTCCGCAGTTTACACCAATCTACAGGCCAGTGGACACTCTTTCAAGCATGAGGCACATTCTTAATGGGGAGGAACGCTGGTTTGAATTGGGAGTCAAAGAGGCCATCTATGTGAAGAGGGAACAACCATCTGAACCGGGGGGCTAAGTGTACATCTGTCACCATCTTACAACGCTGTGATTGCAGCTATTACCTAATTCCCTGTGAATAATACACATTGCCATTGTAACTCTAGTTAATGGTCATGGCAATTTGCATATGAAACCAATCGTTATTTTTGGTCGTTATGCCACTGTACCCCTCTGAGAATCGCTACCTTAACGTGGTGGAGGGGTTTGGGTGTCCCGGTGATCCTGGGAGCTGTGCTGTCGGGGCCAGTAGCTCCTGGTAGGGTCTCCTAAGGTAAATTGGTCCCAGGGGAGGGGCCAGACTAAGAGCAATTCCCAAGAAACCCAATGAATTTACAACAGCAGAGCCACAGCACCTTGCCCAGAAAAAGGATACCGGGGCCCTCTCCTGGAGCCAGACCTGGGAAGGGAGCTCGCCGGCAAGCCCCTGGCGCCGGGCCTTGGCCAATGGGGCCTGGTCGGGCCCAGTCTGAAAAAACTACACGGAGCCACCACCCTATGGACCCACCACCCGCAGAGATAAGCATTGGGGTTGGGTGCAATGCAGGCCAGGCGGCAGGCAAAGGTGGGAACTTGGGTGTGCCGACTCCCGGTATCGCAGACTGCTCCTCAGGACGTGGGATGTCACCTCTCAGGCAGGAAAGGAGCCTGAGCTGGTGCGGGAGGTGCAGCGGTACCAACTAGATATAGTTGGGCTCACCTCCACACATAGCATGGGCTTTGGTGCCAAATTCCTGGAGAGGGGCTGGACTCTTTACTTTTCCGGAGTTGGCCAAGGTGACGGGCACCGGGTGGGTGTGGGGATACAAGTCCCCAGTTGAGCGCCGCCATGTTGGAGTTCTCCCTGGGGACTGAGAGGGTCACCTCTATACGACTGCGAGTCACTGGGGGGGAAGGCTCTGACTGTTGTGTGTGCTTATGCACCGAATAGCAGTTTGGAGTATCCGGCCTTCTTGGGAGTCTCTGGGTGGTGTCCTGGATAGGGTTCCGCCTGGGGACTCTATAATTCTGCTGGGGGACTTCAACGCTCACATGGGCAACGATGGAGAAACCTGGAGGGGCATGATTGGAACGAATGGCCTCTCATCGGAACCTGAGTGGTGCCTTGTCATTTGACTTCTGTGCAAGTCATGGATTGGCCATAACAAACACCATGTTCGAACATAAGGTAGTTCATAAGTGTACTTGGTACCAGAACACCTTAGGCCGAAGATCGATGATAGACTTTGTGGTCGTATCATCAGCTCTGCGGCTGTAAGTTTTGGACACTCAGGTGAAGAGAGGTGCAGTGCTGTCAAGTGATCACCACCTGGTGGTGAGTTGGATCAGATGGCGGGGAAGGCTGCCAGACAGACCTGGCAAACCCAAACGTGAAATGAGGGTGAACTGGGAACATCTGGCGGAGGCCCCTGTTCATGAGGTCTTCAACTCCCACCTCCGGAAGAAGTTCTCGTGTATCCCGAGGGAGGCTGGGGACATGGAGTCTGATTGGGCCATATTCAAAGCCTCTATTGCAGATGCAGCAGGTAGGAGCTGTGGTTATTGGGTCATCGGTGCCTGTCGAGGTGGCAACCTAAGAAACCCGCTGGTGGACACCAGCGGTGAGGGAAGCTGTCCGGCTGAAGGAGGAGGCCTTTCGGGCTTGGTTGGCCCATGGGTCTCTTGGAGCAGCAGACAGGTGCTGGAAGCCAGAGCTGCAGCTTCGGCGGTTGTGGAAGCAAAAACTTTGGTGTGGGAGGAGTTCAGCGAGGCCATGGAGGAGGACTTTTGGTTGGCCTCAAGGAGGTTCTGGCAAACCATTCGGCGACTCAGTAAGGGGAAGCAGGGCTTGACTCAGGCTGTGTTCAGCCAGGGAAGGGAACTGCTGACCCAGACGGGGGATGTTGGGCAGTGGAAAGAACACACTGCGGAGCTTCTGAACCCAGCTAACACGTCCTCAGTGGAAGAGGTAGAGTCTGAAGACTCGGGGGAAGCCCCACCCATATCCCTGGCAGAGGTCTCTGAGGTAGTTAAGAAGCTCCTCGGTGGCAAGGCGCCTGGTGTGGATGAGATTCGTCCTGAGATGCTGAAGGCCCTAGACATTGTTGGGCTGTCATGGCTGACACACCTCTTCAGTGTCGTGGAGGGAGGTCAGGGACAGTACCTGTGGAGTGGCAGACTGGGATGGTGGTTCCCATATTTAAAAAGGGGGACCGGAGGGTGTGCTCCAATTATCGGGGCATCACACTGCTCAGCCTCCCTGGGAAAGTCTACTCTAGAGTGCTGGAAAGGAGGCTCCGACCGATTGTCGAACCTCAGATCCAGGAGGAAGAATGCGGATTCCGTCCTGGCCGTGGAACAATGGACCAACTCTTTACCTTTGCGGAAGTGCTGAGGGGGGATGGGAGTTTGACCAGCCAGTTCTACATGTGTTTTGTGGACTTGGAGAAGGCTTACAACCGTCTACCCTGGGGTACTCTGTGGGGGGTACTGCGGGAGTATGGGGTACCAGGGCAGTTGCTACAAGCAATCCGGTCCTTGTATAGCCAAAGTGAGAGCTGTGTCCGCATTCTCGGCACAAAGTCAAACACGTTTTCAATGGGTGTCAGACACCGCCAAGGTTGTTCTGTTTGTGATATTCATGAACAGGATCTCCAGGAGCAGCCATGGTGAGGACTGTGTCCATTTTGGGAACCTCAGAACTGCATCTCTGCTCTTCGCAGATGATGTGGTTTTGTTTGCTTCATCAGAAAACGACCTCCAGCAGACACTCGGGCGGTTTGCAGCTGAGTGTGAAGTGGCCGGGATGATAGTAGGGCTGTCACAATTATTACATAATCGCCTGATCGCGATTATTTGACCTGACCGCGATCATTTTGCAAAATCGTTAGAATCATTTCCACTCATTTGTATAAAAACAGCTGGATGAAACTAACAGAAATATATTTCCATCACTATTTCCACGTCATTTTCCACTGTTTGTTGTTTGACTGGCGCTGTTTTAATGACATCATCTTGTTGCGCCCCTTCTGCGATGGTTTAATGGCACATTTGACCTGACCACGATTATTTTGCATAATCGTTAGAATAATTTCCACCCATTTGTATAAAAACAGCTGGATGAAACTAACAGAAATATCATATTTCCATCACTATTTCCACGTCATTTTCCACTGTTTGTTGTTTGACTGGTGCTGTTTTAATGACATCATCTTGTTGTGCCCCTTCTGCGATGGTTTAATGGCACATTTGACCTGACCACGATTATTTTGCATAATCGTTAGAATCATTTCCATTCATTTGTATAAAAACAGCTGGATGAAACAAACAGAAATGTCATATTTCCATCAGTATTTCCATGTCGTTTTCCACTGTTCGTTGTTTGAATGGCGCTCTTTTAATGACGTCATCTTGTTGTGCCCCTGGCACATGAGTGGTGAATTAGTGCCAAGTTGGCGCTAGGCGCCAACAAACTGTTTATCTTGAGATGCTTATTCTATAATAATCGACGACTCTGCATTTCAACGAGCATCTGTTGACATTAATATCATGGACATATAGTTGAAAAGCCAAACACCACAGCACCACTATAGGCACATTTTGGTTTTAAGCTAAATGGAAAAAGGAGAGCCCAGTAACTTGGAGGGGGCGATTTGTCGGATTTGCAGCAAAAAGATGGCAGTCAAAAGCGCTAATACCACAAATAAAAAAAAACAAACATCTATGGATCCATCACCCCACCCAATTTGCCGAACTTGGAAAGACAGCCACCGCTGTAGTTCCATACCCGCAATTGGCTGTTCCTGAAGCTTTTGGACGAGTGTCTAAATATAAATGTGACAGTACCAGATGGTGCATGTTAACAGACAGTGTAATATGGTATATAGCCAAAGAAATGTATCAGAGGAAGCATGTGGTAGTCTGCAGCCCTCCCTGGATTAGCAGAGGGGGTGGAGCAGAGGGGGATGGTACAATTGAAGAGAAAAGGGGGGGGGGCAAATAAAATAAAAAGACAAATCATTAATTGTGATTCTTTGTATGACAATTAATCGTCAACTAATCCCCCTTCTCCACTACATGGTACCGGCTCCACTCGACTTGCCCTTTTTTCGTTTTCCATTATTGGAAAGTACTGGCATTTTTGTAACTCTTACCACTTTGCTGGTACCACTTTTGTCGAGGTTCCAAAAAAAACTGGAGCGGGTACCAAAATCAATCCAGACCTCTGACTGGTCAGAGAAACGCATCACTTTGCATCATTGCGTCATCAATGTGCACATGGGATATCAACCGGCATTTTTAAATACTGAGGCAGTCGAAGCAGAGTTATCTTAAAGTACATTTTGAAATTGAAAAAAATGGCCTCACTATGATGACCAGCTAAACTGAGGGGATACTGTTATGGTAATGGAAAACAACACAGAAGCGAGTTGAGTCGAGTTGAGCCGGTACCTTAAAGTGGAAAAGGGGCATAAAATTTCATGATCGTGACAGCCTTAGATGAGAGTCAGCACCTCTAAGGCTGAGGTCATGGTTCTCCACCAGAAAATGGTGGATTGCTCCCTCCGGTTGGAGATGAATTGTTGCCTCAGCCAAGGTTGTCCCTTGTCCCTGATTCTGTTTGTAATATTCATGGACAGGATCTCAAGGCGCAGCCAAGGTGAGGAGTGTGTCCTTTTTGGGAACCTCAGAATTGCATCTCTGCTCTTTGTGGATGATGTGGTTTTGTTGGCTTCATCAGAGTTTGCAGCTGAGTGTGAAATGGCTGGGATGAGAGTCAGCACCTCCAATTCTGAGGCCATGGTTCTCAACTGGAAAATGGTGGATTGCTCCCTCCAGGTTGGGGATGAGTTGTTGCCTCAAGTGAAGAAGTTCAAGTATCTCGGGGTCTTGTTCACGAGTGAGGGTAGGATGGAGCGGGAGATTGACAGGCGAATTGGTGCAGCATCAGCAGTAATGCGGACATTGTACTGGACCGTTGTGGTCAAGAGGGAGCTGAGCCTGAAGGCAAAGCTCTCAATTTACCAGTCAATCTTCATTCCAACCCTCACCTATGGTCACGAGCTTTGGGTAATGACCGAAAGGGTGAGATTGCGGATACAAGCGGCTGAAATTAGTTTCCTCCGTAGGGTGTCTGGGCTCAGCCTTAGAGATAGGGTGAGGAGCTTGGACATCCGGAGGGAGCTCGGAGTACAGCCGCTGCTCTTTCGTATCGAAAGGAGCCAGTTGAGGTGGTTTGGGCATCTGATTAGGATGCCTCCTGGGCGCCTTCCTTTGGAGGTTTACTGGGCATGTCCAACTGCGAGGAGACCCCGTGGTAGACCCAGAACTCGCTGGAGGGACTACATGTCCAATCTGGCCTGGGAACGCCTCGGGAATCCCCTAGGAGGAGCTGGAGGGCGTTGCTGGGAAGAGGGACGTCTGGAGTGCCCTACTTAGCTGCCACCACGACCCTATCCCGGAGAAGCGGTTGATGATGAGATCAGATACCACTGTATTGTTTATAAGGGTGGGACACCTGTAGTCAGTTGAGACTGAAGAGATCACTTAGATGAGTGATGAAACGTTTCTCTCAATAAACGTTGTGTCCAGATGAACTGATTCAATTTTCTGTGATTTTCTTATATGGATTATTGAGCATGCATAAAGACAAATATTTGATATCTTTCCATGCCACTGCAGGAAGCTTTCTTTGGAAAGACACTCATGGATTTGAGTAAGAAAGCTGTCATGGTGCACCCAACACAGAGACCAGGAACATGCTCTTCCCGACCTTCACTGCTAGGGGTTAGACCTTCTGTCCCTGAGGGTAAGACTTCTAACTTGACCTGCAACAGATGGAGCCTCTCCCAGGTGATTTGTTACACTAGGTGTGGAAACGAATGGTATATAGTTGACTTTTGCGCCTCTATCCCTAGCTGAGGCCAAGGATCGGGGGGTGGAAGTTGCTCTACCTCTCAAACAGGAAGGGGGTGACGCACCCCAGGGTCAGGGTGAGGGAGTAGGTGAGTGCTTGTTTTAAAGGGACTGTGGGCCAATTACTGTGACCTTTTTAGCCAATTGAGAATCTATTGGTTTGATTTAAATTCCTTTTCCTTATAGGAGTTTCTACACCATCCTCATCTGTGAAGGACCAGGTGTTAACCAACTCACAAGGCTCTGATACAGAGAAAAGTGCAGGTAATTTCCTGATGGTTGCTTTTATGATGTTGCAGTTTATCAAGTTGAAGGATGAATTTCATGTCGGATGTTTTCATACTTGCTCATGTTGTTTCTATTTCCCAGATCTTCCACAAGGGGTGGAGAGTCAGGACTCTGAGCAGTTCTTCCGGAAAGTTCTGGGAGTGTCAGAGGGCTCCTCTTTGGGAGGCATGAAGCCCATCCTTGAGGGCAGTAAGGGAGAACTCAACCGCAGTACTCTGCCACAGAGACCTCTCCTCTCAGGTACACATGCAGGGGAAACATAAAAGTTGTCAAAATGTTTACTACTCAAAAATTCAGGTCAATATTATGATTCAGAGATTTATGTCTAGTATTTAAGTAAGTTTCTGAGAAGTATTATATGTTACTTATACATTGAAAATCTCCAACAGGGTCTCTGCCCTCTGCAGGAATGATGGATGCCTTCCCTGGCCTCTCTCAGTCTCCATTTTTTGACATGCGGTAAGACTAAGGGCTGCTGCATGCTTCAAACAAAGTGATCTTCGAAATGTTGCATAATTTCGGAAATAAGCTCTTTGCTGACGTTCAGATTTGGGGGTGGTCTACGTCAGAAATTTTTTGTAACTTTGCGAATCCAACATTTTGAAGTCTATGCCAACTTTCCATAGCGATCAGCTAGGTTTGCTTCTTGGTGCATTTCTACAGCAAGGTGAAAAATTCTGAGCACAGAAAGGAGTCCTTCCAAAGACTTTTTCGTTAGCGAATGGTTTGGTGTGGAATGGCCCCAAACTGTGTTCATCTCTGGGTTTCCGGTACTGTTTGATAACCTTGCTGAACGTGGACAAATTGTGCCGTTGAGAGGGCTTAATCATGTCAGTATTTAATTATAGGGTTTTCCATTCACATCACAGCCAGTGACGCCGCATCTGATACGGTGAAAGACACTCATTTTGAACAGCAAAAACATAAGAGTGGTGTGTCTTTCTCAGGAATCGTCTTTGATATCCTACAGCACCATTTTTACATCCTGCACTGACCTTATAGCATGTACTGAAATTGCAAAGAGAAGTCTTTTTAGATTTAAAAAAACAACATCTGTGTCGCAGTCAGCGGAGGAGACGCTAGTGCCAATGTGGCATATGCGTTATGTAGATGGACACTGTTGCATGACATAATTTCTGAGGGACTTCCTAGTCCTGATTTAGCGCCACTGCTAATGGAAACATGAACAATAACCATTCACACAACTCCTCACCAGAATGGTGCGGCACACAGCGGCCTCATTACAACCCCGGCATGATGGGGGTAAAAGTATATGTGTGAAAATATGCAGGGTTTCAAGTGGTCTGCAAATTCCATCTGTTCATTCTTCAAACAACTACTTCCACTACCATGTTGACTGCTCATTGCTCACCATTAATGGAAAAACCCTGAGGGCCAGATGTACATACATGAAACTCGCAGCGCAAATAGTGGCCTGAGGCGAGTATGTTGGTGCGCTCACAATCTTTATGAAATTAACATCTAATTTACTACAGTTTCAGCTAATTCTGCAATCAGCAAATGTGACCACCTACTAATTGCATTTTGTGTGTGAAGGAGAGCACCACCTGTGCAATCAAGGCAACTGTAACAGCTATTCGGCATCTGGGACAGCTGCATGACAAAATGCGGATTGCAGCAGCAGCAAGTACTGTCAATTGAAATGATCCAGATGCAAGACAGTGTAACATAATTGTATATCAGCAATAGCTTCACTAGTGGGAACATTGTGTGGGAGGTTCTCAGTCATCTTTTTTTCTTCCCAACAGAATAATTATTGCGTGACTGCTTAGTCTGTACCTTTTACAGTTTCTTGTCCAGGGAGTTAAATTGGTGTTATTTCTGATGCAAATATTCTCTTGGCGCATCTTCGAGGCCTCTATGTCTGTCTTGATACAATTATTCCTTCCGTTGTTAGAGGAAGTAATCATCACAACAACATTCTTTTTATACATCTACACTAACTTACACTTATTCTCTCAAGGCAGAGAAATTTCACCCAGAATTTGACCCCGCTAATTGTGTGGCATTTAAGTAAATTCAACAGATGTAATGAATCACACTTATAATATCCCTGCCCGTTACTTGTGCAATCCTCCCTTAAATACACAAACATAAAGGAGAGAAGCGCACCTTGCAGTGACTCATTGCTGACACGCAAACTGTGTATTTAGGCCCTTGCGTCTGTTTGATGCATAACATGCATGATTTTTAAGGCAGAATGCATCATATCTGCAACCCAAACTAGCCACAAAAGGCTTAGTACATCTGGCCTTGAGCGTTTGGCTTTATCTGCATTTAATTGACTCTAGGGGTTGTGATTATCAAGACTTCTTGTTCATAATCCCACCCCTCATGATGGACAGTTTCTTGCCTCCCTCCTCTGTTGCTCTCCCTGATGTTTCTTCCTATTTTTTTTCTCCGTTAAAGGTTTTTTTTTATTTTATTTTTTTAGGGAGTTGTTCCTTATCTGATGCGAGGGTTTACGGACAGGATGGTATTTCTGTAAAGCCCCTTGAGGCAAATTTTTAATTTTTGATATTGGGCTATACAAATAACATTGACTTGACTTGACCTTTGACTTCAGCCGCTAAGGCATGAATGGTAATGCTGCTCAGCATGGTCAGGCATTGAGTTGTACAAACTAGTTTTTTTGGTTGAAGCATATAGAATGCTTAATACTCCCTTGCCCCAACTGCATCTCCTTTCAGAATATTCTCCAGCAAGCAAATATGCAACAATTTGTTTCATCATGAATAACCTCCTGTCTGGTGTGCATAGTGAGCGTGGAGGGCTGTTCAGTCCAGAAGGTGGAGAGGACAGTCCCTGGGCCACTCCTTCCACTCCAGCCACACCATCCACTCCACCCACCCCCACGGAGGCAGAGGGTGATGGGCTTTCCTACAACCAGCGTAGTCTCCAGCGCTGGGAGAAGGATGAGGAGCTGGGAGAACTTTCAACCATTTCCCCTGTGCTCTATGCCAACACTAACTTCCCTACTCTCAAACAGGACTACCCAGGTGAGTGTGTGGGAGCTGGTATTTTTCATTGGGCTCAGATGGTATCTCCGAATATGAAAATGTACGATAACATGGAATAATATCAAAAGTCTGGCTGTATATCATTAATAGAAATGATGAATGATCACCATTTCCTCTGCCACAGACTGGGCCAGTCGCTGTAAACAGATTATGAAGATTTGGAGGAAGGTATCAGCTGCTGACAAGGTTCCTTATCTGGTGAGTCACTTTACCAGGGGGAAGTCTTAGTCCAAACTTAAAACACCGAACCAAATTGGATATTACAGCAACTGTGGACGCTGAATGAGAGTTGGTGTTGATTCTTGAATTCAGTAACTCCATATATAGTTTAAGTGTATGGGAATCAAGCTATGAAAAGTAATTAGATTTCAGCTGATGCATTCCTATTTGCTCAGAAGTAAGGATATGTGTTATATGATGCTGATGTCATGCTTATGTTACTGGGACATTGTTCACCCCCACACACCTCTGCTTAACTTGATTTCAAGAAAATTAAAGATGAACGCTATTTAACCCACAACATTTTTTAGTTTAATGTGTCTGGCACTTGACAAAAATGTGTTAGAAGTGTTAATTACTCATATTCACTTGTCATTATTTACATCTTTGTCTTAATACTTGCTCCCACTGTAGCAAAAGGCCAAAGATAACCGTGCAGCTCAGCGTATCAGCAAGGCACAGAAGGTGAGTTATAGAATCGGTCTTTTTCATGAAAACTGAAGTTTAGCAGTTGTACAGCTTGTTTCATTATCCACTAAAATCCCCTCTGTTCCACTAACAGCAAGCGGAAAATCAAGTGTGTCGGCCACTCAAGACAGATCCTGGGCGCGTGAAAGCAGAGCGACCAAATCTTCACCTCCAGATTCCTCCACCATCAGGCTCTGTCTCCACTCCTTCCCAGCCTAGCTCTGCAGAGAGCCCCTTTCCCTTCCCTCCAGATTCTGGATCATCTTCAACCTTTTTCCCAGATGGACCTGTCAAGACTCCAGGGTCGGCTGAAATCCGGACCGATCCCTTTGCTAAGCTGCCTCCTCAGTCCCCTCACCCTCACGCTCATCCCACTACCCCCTTCTCCCAGGCCGGGACCAGCCCTTTGCAGGCCTCCTCCTCAGGTTATCCCCCTTCCGGCCCACAGGGTCCTCCTCAGGGACAGCCGGCCAGTCTCGGCCCATTCGACATGCAACCAGGGACCCCTGGAACTCCCCGACGGGCCCAGCAGGTTGACCCCTATTTCAAATCACAACTGCAGCAGCATCAGGGTCACCTGCTGCAGCAAGGCTCTCAGGAGTCCCTAGGACCCCCAGAAAGCCCTCGTCCAAGAGGCACTCTTCCTGGGGAGTCGCCCCTTTTCTCCCCATCCCACAACCCTCATTATGGAGACCCTCTTAGAAGCCAGCATGTGATGGGGCGGCCAGAATATGGTTCATCCCCATCCCCCTCTGCGGTGGCATCTTCACCGGTGGGCTTAGGGCAGTACAGGACTGACATGAGTGCACCCTCTCCTCGTTCCTCTTCTCTTGGACGGCCTGACCAAGCCACTGGCTCCCCTGCTGGGATGCTGGAGTCAGGGGATGGTTTGTTCAAAGCACCTATGATGCCACGGATGCACCAAGTTGAGGGTGGAGCGCTTCATCCTGGAGCTTCCCCCAGTCACCCCTCTGATGTCTACAGGCAGTCACCTTCCACACCTTTCTCTGACTCTTGCGGGCAGCCCCCCCTCACTCCCAGACCTCAGTCAGGAGATAGCTGCTCCCCTGTGCCTCAGAGGCATTCTGTAGCCCAACAGGAATCCTGTTCTAGAGTGCCCTCAAGCCCCCAGTCCCAGGGCAGCTCTCAGTCACCTCTCACTCCAGGTGGTCTCTCCAATGATGCTTTTTCAGTCCACTCGCCTGCTACCCCTCGTTTCCAATCCCCTGATCCGTATTCCCGACCGCCCTCACGGCCACAATCTAGAGATCCTTTTGCTGCTCTCCACAAGCCCCCTCGTCCATCTTCTGCTGCCTCCGAGGGCACCCAGAGTTACCGAAGCTCACCTCATCCCAACCAGCTGCCTCCACCCCCCCCTCCCTCCAATCCTATGGGGGATCCTCTCTCCGGGAAGCCAACAGCACCTCCTCCTTTTAGTCGTAGCCCCAGCACGGGCAGCTATCAAATGACTCAGCAGCAGGCTCAAATGGCTCAGGCTCAGATACAGCAACCTCAGCCACAAACTCAGCAGACTTTGGGGACGGATAACTTCAACTCCAGAGTACCGCCTCCCTCAGTGCCTCAAGACTCCACAACTGTCCATCCTCCAGAAACAGCTCATCAGCCAGCTATGCCAGGCACCCAAGAAGTGCCTGACATGCCAGCTGTGCAGGACCCTGAGTTGGAGAAGCACAGACAGGTATTTATGTAGCATATTACTGAGTTGCCATCCGTCACTCACGTTCCAAGGTACCTTACTAATGGGTCCTTTCTCCTTTAGCGCCAGAAACTCAGGGAGTTTCTCATTCGACAAATGCAAAGGAACTCAATGAAACAAGAGAAGGAGGCTGCTGCTGCCAGCAATACTGCCTCCGGCTGGCCTGGAGCAGAGATGGGAGCTTTTCAACCAGAAAAGGTCCACAAGGCACCACCACCTTATCCACAGGTAAACATAAATTGACTTGCCGTAAATGTGTCATACCTGATATCTTGGGAGCAAGGTGGCATAGTGATTTTGGAGAACATCGTTCAACCCGAAGACTTGGGTTTAGTCCACAATGTAGCATGTGCTGTTACTGTGGAAGTGTCCATGTGCAAGACACTAATCTCTTCAAACTGCAGGGGCACTGTTTCTTTGGCTCCTTTGCATTTTGAAAATGCAAACAGGGAGGGTAAGAAAGACAAATTTCTAAGCAGGCCATTAAGATGTTACCACAAAAGGAGGAATAATAGATTCGTATTGTTTTATACCTGTTTTCCCTGTGGCTTGCTAGCTATGTGTTTGACTGTTCCTGCAGGATCGTGTTGCTGCTCCTACCACTGGAGCCCAGGCTGTTTTGGCAGGGAAGGCGACCATGGTTGTTGGCAGCATGGATGAAAAGCTTATACGCCCCCCACCTCCAGTAGCCACTGCTGTCTTGGACCCCAGTGTACTACGGTAAAGTTGCATGTCAGCTCTACGTGCTATATATCCAATACTTTGTTTCAGATGCAGTAGCACCCAGACAATTACCCCAAACTTAAAAAATGAAAATACAATTATTAGATATAAATATTAAACATATATGAGCAGTTGGTGGGACTCTTACAGCTGATTCATATAAAATGTAATTAATGTATCCAAAATGGTCTCATTGTAAAACTGCAGTCGGATGCACTGGAATTTTGGCAGTCTTAGTATAGACTAAAATAGCAACTTTTGGTCAGTTTTTGGGAAGGTTACAATCAAAATACAATCCAAGACAGAGTAACTGCTGTTTGACTATTGCTACTAGACAGTAAATGTGGCAGGAGTGAGAGACAGAAACATCCTACTTCTTACCTTAAAGAAAGAGGCACCCTAATTTGGCCATAGGAAAATCTAGTTAAGCTATATTTAGCAACCCATGACAGCTTGCTATAGTTGACTTTGGCTTATGTGTAAATGCCTCAAAGTGGACATGAATACTCTGACATTTCCATCCAACTTTCAGTTACATTTCAAGTGAATCCTTAAATGTTGCAAAAATCCTGCAAAATAAAGCTCCAACTTTTTTATGGTAAAATATTCTTTTAATTTTTATTAATGTTATAATCTGGCTGTTTGAGATGCAACGACACAGCTTAATTTGTGCCCCTTCGCTACTGCCTCTTCTAATCACTGGTGAACTGTACTGACAAGACTATTACTCTTAGTAGACGCCAGAAGCGTGGTGGACACTAATGCTTATTTTTCTGGTAATTTAATATCTCATAATGTTTTGTTAATGTAGTTTCTAAATAACACATTATTAAAAAAATTAACATTCTGCTCATTTCTGTTTATCCACCATGCACGCTTGTTTGATGTCATCACAAGTGCGACTGCAGTATAAGACTTCAGTTGCAATTTCTGACCAGCATACTGCTATTGTGGCAAATTTTCACATTGACTTTTAAGATATGTGTCCATCAGGTCTCTGTCAGCCAGGTGTGGGGAATCTTATCCACAAAGGACCTGTGTGGGTTTGATTTTTTTGTGCTGGTATGGCTGGTGGGCCAGCCCTACAAACGTGGATGTCCCTGACTGACTGACTGAGCGACTACGTTAGCATGACTGAATGAGTGATCATGGTTAGAGTGACTGACTGAGCGATCAGTTTGACACAATTGGGCCGCTGGATCAGGTGACCAGTGACATCACTGATGTTAATGATTGGTTGGCCGAGTGCCGAGAGGCATGAGAGAGAGCACTTAAAGCACCCCAAATAACAATCACTCTGAAAAAACACTCACTGGCGAATTCACAAAAGGATTGCACAGCTTTTGTGGCTGCTAAACCTGCACAAATAAAACAAAAAGAAACCGCGTAATCCTCAACGCACCTGCAAAGGCTGAAATGGTACTCCGGCGGTATTTGCATGTTCTTAAATTAGGTAATATGCCTACATTTGGTGCAAAATTGGCCCCTTTCTATGCAAATGAGCCTCATTGCAAAAAAAAGTCAAATTCACAAACACCAGCACTAATAGCCACACGCAATTAGAGTGAAAATGATTACTGTCTTCAGAGAGTTGGTGGTAACTGATGACCAGACTTTCCAGTGATCATGGCAGCAGTGATTGTAGCCAGGCGAAGGCATTGCCATGCCAGGTGTGCTTGTGAGTGGATGTTTCGCAGGAGAATATCACTTTTTTTCCGGACCCCCACTCCCCTTTTCTCCCAATTGTATGCGGCCAATTACCCCACTCTTCTGAGCCGTCCCCCCCTCTGCCGATCTGGGTAGGGCTGCAGACTACCAAATGCCTCCTCCAATACATGTTGAGTCGCCAGCTGCTTCTTTTCCCCAGACAGTGAGGCGTTTCGCCAGGGGGACATAGCTCATGGGAGGATTACGTTATCCCCCAAACAGGCACCCTGACTGACCAGAGGAGGTGCTAGTGCAGCGACCAGGACACATACCACATCTGGCTTCCCACCTGCAGACACGGCCAATTGTGTCTTTAGGGATGCCAGACCAAGCCGGAGGTAACACAGGGATTCGAACTGGAGATCCCCGTGTTGGTAGGCAACGGAATAGACTGTTACGCTACCCAGACACCCTAGATTGAAATTTTTAACTAGGTTACACTGCAACTTTATTTACTCAGGTGTCAATAGAAAAAGAGATAGTGACGTCATGACTGGGTTGTGGTCAGCAGTGCAACCTAGTTGAAATTTTCAATCTATAGAGGCAGGTGCAACGGCCCTTTTCTGCCCTATGTGACTTCAAGTTTCATTACTCTTTAAAAATCACACAAAAAAGAGGCAAAAAACAAAATCCCTTTTAAATGCTTTATCAAGTTGTCTACTAGTACTACTACTACTACTACTACTTTTGGCTACTCATGCAAAAGTTAATAAATTTACAACAAGGGCAATGGTAATGGCTTCTGGATGCTTGTCTGCTGTCCTTGCAGAAGCAGGGAACCACAAATTTCTCTCAAAAACAAGTTTAAGAAGAAATTGGTAAAATGCGTTACAATCTCCAAATTAAAACAATTAAATCACATCATACATCTGTAACACCTCTGTTCCCAACTGACTGGAGATACTACACTTCAAACCCAGGTTCTGAAGTAGTAAGGTTAGAAAGGCTCACGAGGAGACTTTGCATGAGATTGAACACTTGGCAACTTTATTACACAATTATTACTGCATTAATGGCACACAAAGCTCACCTAACAAAGAAAGGACAAAGTATCAAACAAAAGTGTAAAGTGTCCTGTTTAAAGGAGCAAAATAAAACAAATTCACATATATCTTTTTGTCCCTTGGTTTTGCACTTAAATGGTCCTGCTTCCTCAATGTTTAAAGAGTATTAGTTCTTTTGTTGGAAAAAAAATAGTTTTAGTGTTCCTTTTACTGATATTGTGATCACTGATCTACCTGGGTAGAAAACTAAGGTGTGCATGTGTTATCTCATCTGAAATCCTGACGAGGATCAGATCAGTTGCTCCGAAGAAAGAAATCCAAACCAGTTGGCCACACTGGTTCCAAATGTTCCCTGCTTGGAGTTTCTCACTGGGCAGGCTCGGCATCAAGCTCAGGCATGGCTTGAAAGCAAGCTAATTCCAGGCTCAACAAAACAACCAATCTGCACCATAGTACAGAAAATATCAGTTAAGATGTTCACTTTCTTATATCTTAATATGAGACCTCATTAATTTCCGTTTCTTATTTAACACAGTAGCATAAACTTAAGACTTATGGAAATAACTAATTTTACAGCATGTATTACCAGTAGCTTGTTTTTACAACAGACTATGATTTACCATAACAGAATGAAATATTACACCTTTAAACATTTTCCACATTTTCTTATTTCTTTTAGAGACAGTTTATTTTGTCCATACTTATGAACTGGATATTAATATTGTGGATACATTTTAATATTTATCCCTAACTGTAAAATTACATGTAATTTTAGCTTGCTATACAACGTATTAAACTTACAAATGCTTTGGTACAAACCACCGTGGATTTATCAAAGAAGGTTGAATCAGTTCATCTGGACACAATGTTTATAGACTGATACGTTTCATCACTCAACTAAGTGACATTTTCAGTCTAAACTGAAAGCAGGTATCCCCAGCCTTATAAACAATAGTTGCCTAACGACCGAAACCAACGACCAGTTTCATATGCAAATATGTGTGACCTTTAACTAGAGTTTCAAAGGCCATGTGTACTATTCAGCGGATTAGGTATTGTTGCGATCACAGCATTGTAATATGGTGACAGATGTATAACGACCGAAACCAACGACCAGTTTCATGTACAAATATGGGTGTGACCATTAACTAGAGTTTTGATGGCCATGTGTACTATTCACAGAGGATTGGGGAATAGTTGCAATCACAGCATTGTTAAGATGGTGACAGATGTACTCTTAGCCCCTCTTAGTTCAGTGATGGTTGTTCCCTTCTAACATAGATGGCCTCTTGGACTCCCCGTTCAAACCATCGTTCCTCCCTATCAAGGATCTGCACATCCTCATCCCTAAAAGAGTGGCCACGGGCCTGTAGATGGGTGTAGACTGCGGAGTCCTGGCCTGACGTGTTGTGCCATTCTTTTGGCTAACATCTGTTTCGTTTCCCCAATGTACAAGTCACTGCAGTCCTCCTGGCACTTAACAGCGTACACTGTATTGCTCTGTGTGTGCCAAGGGACCCGATCCTTGGGGTGGACCAACTTCTGGTGTAGCGTGTTTTGGGTTGTGAAAGCAACTGAAACCCCTGAAACCCCAAAACACGCTGCGCCAGAAGTTGGTCCACCCAAGGATCGGGTCATTCTAGTTAAAGGTCACACTCATATTTGCATATGAAACTGGTCGTTGGTTTCAGTTGTTAACTGTATTGTACAGTATTGTTTGTAAGGGGTGGGGATACCTGCAGTAAGTTTAGACTGAAGATGTCACTTCGTTGAGTGATGAAACGTATCTGTCCATAAATGTATCCAGATGAACTGATTCAGCCTTTTTTGATTTTCTTACCTGGATTATTGAGCATGCATCAAGACATCATGGATTTAGCTAAATGCTCCGTTTACCAGAGAATTCTGTGAATTTATTGTAACCCTTCTTTAATGTAAACAATGTTAAATGGCTGCTCGTTAAAATAAAATGACAATACAAAAAGTACTGCTAATAAAAACAAAATTAGCCAGTACATTCCCTTAGCACCATATACGAGGATACAAGATACACAGGTAACAAAAACAATAACGCTAGCTAGCTGCCTAGCATAACATAACATACAATGATAGAGAATGCACCAATGTAACACTCAGTTTCACAGTACTTCCTTAGTACCCCGACTGGATTTTTGTTACAGTATGTGAACAGAATTTGCTGTAAAATGCTCTTGTTTTTCAAGCTGGCAATGACTATAGGCTGTACCTAGCAACCTGTAGCTTTAGCTAGCGAACATGTGCTTCATATTGACTTACCGAAGTTCCTGGTAGAAAAGTGGAAAAACAATGTGATAAAACTGGCCCCTCTCATCAATAATCTGGTCGCTAACTGAAGAGTACCTTATTAGTGAAGGATTGATATAAATTAACCAAATATTTTTATGTTTTGTGACTATTTTTTTTAAACATTTTTCACCAAGATTTTCCACAGGTAGTTTTGCGCTGCAAGAAGCCTTTGTGTCTTGTTTAATTTAGAGCACGCATGCACTCCTTACTGGGCATCACCCAATGCACTCTGATTTTTTGTTGTTGGTTTTAACCCTTTGATAACCCAACATTTTATGTGGATTAAACCTTCCCCCCATGAATCCACATGAGTCCCTTCATGTGCTACAATGTCTAGATTTAAAACACACTTGACTTGGGTGGCTTTCGTAGTCACTGATAGAATCGAAGGCCTGACCGAAACTCGCCAAGAGACTGTGCAAAGGAGATTAAAGGGCTTCCTCAACTCAGGATAATGAAAACATCTGGGTGCTCGCCGCACTCTTATCTGACCTGCGGACAGAACTGTCTTTGCCATTTTCTTAACATGTTTCAGTCTCATGTTCTCCAGGAACTTCAGAGTTTGGCTTGTCATTCTCTTGTGCGTCAGTTTCTTGTAATTCTTTGTCTTTATTTCCATCCTCAGGATCACCAAGATCTAGCATGGGTACATCGTCATGTGCATCAGAAACAACTGGTGTCTCGTTGACTGGATCCTGTAAGGCAGGGATAGGCAACATGGTCCAGAA
This sequence comes from Lampris incognitus, assembly GCF_029633865.1. Taxonomy (NCBI): domain Eukaryota; kingdom Metazoa; phylum Chordata; class Actinopteri; order Lampriformes; family Lampridae; genus Lampris; species Lampris incognitus. Next base: position 22,118,758 of record NC_079212.1, on the reverse strand, counting down.
AGGTCTGGTGTGGGCGCAGGTCTTTGTTCCAACCAAGGAATTACACATATGCATCTACAAATCAAGGTCCTTAGCAAAGACTATTAGCTGACTAATAGAATCAGGTGTGTAACTGCTTGGTTGGAACAAAGACCTGCACCCATACCGGACTTTTCTGGACCATGTTGCCTATCCCTGCTGTTAGGTCGCTGCTCTCTAATTTGGAAGTTGCTCAGGAGCATGTTCGAAATTATCTCCTTCAGTTTCAGTACATGCCTCTACTGTTTCAACAGGTAAGAGTGGAGAGTTACCTGCAGGGGACTCCACTTGAGGTTGAGAAGGTAAGAATGTGTTCTGGCCATATTCTACTGGAGGAACAGTGCATGGTTCCAGCCTCTTTGGAATTGCATAAACTTCGGTAAACCTCTGCTCAGGGATAACTGATGGTTCCACAGAACAGAATGGGAAATTGTACTCCATTTCAGAGTTCTCAGCTTCCTGGAGCTGAGGGTGACTGCGTTTTGTCCTGAACTGGCTTTGGGTCCGCTGGCTCATCCTCTTCAGGTGAAGATAGATACACACAAGAAAGTAGGTGGTCCCTGTGTAGGGTTCTGGTTGAACCATATTCACCCACTGGCTGGACCATGTACACTGGCAAGTTTCCCATCTGGTTAAGGACCTGATACACAGTAGACTCCCATTTGTCCGTGAGTTTGTGCTTGTTCCGCAGACGGACATTTCACACTAATACTCGGTCTCCTTCCTCAAGAATTGATTCTCGCACAGACTTGTTAAAGTGACGTTTGTTCCTGTCAGCAACCTTCTGTGAGTTCTTAATGGCAATTTGATAACTTTCCTCTAGACAAGGTTTCGCACGTACTGTGAGTGAGACCCTGATTTACCCTCACTAACCGGTAAGCCAAAAGCAATATCCACTGGCAGCCTGGGCTGCCATCCAAACATCAACTCGTAGGGGCTAAATTAGATGACCTCACTTCTAGTGCAGTTATAGGCATGTATGAGTAGTTTCACAGTCACACCAGTGACTCTTCTCTTTATCCTTCAAAGTACCCAGCATGCTTAAGAGGGTGCGATTGAACCGCTCCACTGGATTGCCTCTAGGGTGTTGAGGACTTGTGCGGGCTTTCTTGGTACCTACAATAGCGCAGAGCTCCTTGATTGTACGAGACTCAGCGTCTCGGCCCTGATCGCTGTGCAGTCATTCAAGGAACCCATAATGTACCAGAAAATGCTCCCAAAGACACTTGGCAACAGTTTTAGCCTTCTGGTTTCTTGTTGGTATGTCTACCGCATACTTAGTAAAATGGTTGGTAATGACTAAGATGTCCTTGGTGTTTTGACTGTCAAGCTCCAGGGATAAGAAATCCTTACATACCAGTACCATTGGTCTGGTTGTTTGGATATTCACGAGAGGTGCAGCTTTTTCAGGCTGTGTTTTCCTTTTCCTTCTGACACAACATCCACAAGTTTTGATTTTTTTTCTCTACATCTGCAGCCATTCGTAGCCAATAGAATCTTGACCTCACTAAGTCAAGGGTTCAGTCCAGCCCCATGTCCTCGTGGAGACACTTGAGAGGCTTGAGAACAGTTGACCAGAGTGATTCAGGGAGTACGAGCTGATAAGTTGTCTCATTGTTACACTGACGTTTCCTGTACAGGACGTCATTTATCAGCTCAAGGCGCTTCCACTCCTTAAGCACAACCTTGAGCTCTGGACAATCAGGATCAGGGTTGTACGGTGCTTCATCTCTTACCTTTAACAGATGAACAACAGGACCAATGACTGGATCAGATTCCTGCTTTTCTCTAATTTCAGCTTCACTGAAGGTAGGTACAGTTACATATCCTAACATTTCTTCCACATTGTAGATGTCTGGAACTGCATCAGTGTGCAGTGTAAGGGATTCCACTAACATGATGGCAGGTAAGCTGTCATCTGTTTCCCTCAGGTGATGTCGATGACAAAGAGCTGTAACTGTATCTGTGGGCAAATCCTGAACAGCAGGTGAGGATGACAAGTAGAGTGACGTGAATCATTCAAGCCTGTCCCTCTACGCTAGTGAAGCAGGGTCTTCAGCCAATATTTCATGAGGCTGCCTAGAGAGGCCGTCAGTGTCCTCGTTGCACTTTCCAGCCATACTTGATGTTGAAGTTAAAATGTGGAAAGGGCTGCCAACCAGCAATAACGGGCTGCATCTAGTTTGGCTGAGGTAAGTATGTAGGTTAACGGATTGTTATCTGTTCGACCGTGAAAGTGTTGTCATACAAGATAGTCCTGGAATTTCTCTACAATGGACCACTTGAGAGCCAAAACTCCAGTTTATGTGCTGGATATCTCTTCTGACTAGGTGACAGTCCCCTACTGGCATAGGCAATGACGCGCATTTGACCATCCTGCTCCTTGTATAATGCAGCTCCTAAACCAGTGGTGCTGGCATCAGTGTGGAGAATATATGGTAGCTTTGGATTTGCAAACCCAAGAACTGGTGCAGAAGTCAGCTTCTCAATGATACATTCAATTGCTTCCTGACAGGCAGGTGTCCATCAGTTGGCAAAGGGCTCTGTTGGGTTGAAGAACTTCCCTTTACAGATCGGTGTCTTCTGACCTCTCCGTTGAGGTGGGTGCAGATAAGGACTGTAATTATTAATCAAATTTGTCAACAACAAATTCACCACGAGCATACTGCCCCCCACGAGGCTTATAAACTAGAGAAATTACTGGCTGAGATATACTTGCAGTTACCGAGTAACTGCGCTAATATCTGGTTTGCAGTTATAAATATCAGTACATACCTTTGAACATTTCTGCACAGCAATAAACAGAGGTTGTATAGGTGGATAGTGAAAACAGGAGGAAAAATATCGCCATCTTAAAACTGAACTAGACTTCACATCACCAGATCGTAACATGGCAGCTGATGCATTCAGGGACAGTCTGTAAATAACAGCTCTGGTGAGTTCACTTAGATGGGACGGAGTAAATTGCGATCATAACAAAGCAAACTAAACCTATAAGGCAGTCGACAGGCATACTTATTACACAAGTATGTGGGCTTTCTAACAGTGGGTATCCTGAGGTGAGACTGTTTAATGGCTTGACTATTTTTGAATAGTCCTTCACAAAGCAGCGGTAGTAGCCTAAGAAAGACTTAAGCTCTCTTAGATTCTGGGGCGTTGGCTAGTTTTTTAGTGCACTAATCTGCTCAGGGTCTGTTTCTACCCCGTTTCTGGAGACAATGTGCCCAGGATGGCACACTGAGACCTGAAAGAACCAGCACTTTGCAGGGGATAGTTCAGGCCATTCTCCCTTAGGCGTTGGAGTATGTGGAAAAGCCTAGCTTTGTGTTCCTCCAAGGTGTTTGAGAATATAATTAAACCATCCAAAAACACCAAGACTTCTTTCAAATTAATGTTGCTCATGCATTTCTCGATTAAGCGTTGGATGGTGCATTGGTTATGCCTTGGGGCATACCATTAAATTCCCAGAACCCCAAAGAACAAACAAAGGCAGTTTTCGGCTTGTCAGACTACTCCATTTTAATTTGGTAATAGCCGGACTTAAGGCCACTGGGAGCCATTAAGGGATGAGAATGCCTCCTCAAGATTTGGCAGTGCGTAAGCTTCCTTTACAGTTTGAGTATTGAGCTTATGGTAATCGACATATAAGCGGACTTCACCATTCTTTTTCTTCACGACGATTGCTGAGTACGGGGACTCAGAACCACTTATCACGCCTGCTTCAAGGAATGTTTGCAGATGTTTTCTCACTGCCTCGTAATCATTTGGGTGGATGGGTCTTGACTTTTGTTTAAAGGGCATTTCATCTTTAAGCTTAATATGGTGTTTGACCTTTGTTGCATGTCCAAAATCGAGGTCATGGTGTGCAAAGACATCAGCGTATGCATTGAGACTCCTTGGGATTCTTCTCTTCAATTCCTCTGGGAGAAGAGAATTGCCAAAGTCAGATGTCAAGTTTGTGCCAGCAGTCTCACTTGATGGCTGTGAAGAGATGTTACAGCACTTGGCAGTGTCAGAACCTTTCTCAGGAGAGTGTGGGTTTTCATAGACTTGATCTAGAATATGCAGTTCTACAATAACACATTGGGAAGTGTTATGTCGTGGTCTGCTTCATTTCTGACCCACACAGGCAACTTCTGGGAATGTTTTTTTGACAAAGTGATAAGGCAGATGTGGTTGGCAGTTCAACTGCCCACTCCCCAGTCTTATTGGCTTTGACATTTACATAATCAGAGGTGCACATAACTGGTGCATATGCGTGGTCAAAATAAATGATGCGCAGCAGACAATATGAAAAGCGGCGCTTTTGTGTACCAACATTTTTGGGACACAATTACTTGCTGAAACAACAGGATTTTTTCATATATCACTGGTAAGAAAGTCATTATGAAAAATGTGTCAACTTTAATAATCAGTTGTTAATTGTGCAACTTTTAGCCTTGGTTCTTGATTAAGTGGATGTTTTTTTTCCCAAGTTAGCAAGGTTAACTGTTAAACCTTGAGCTCCAGCAAAGTTAGCTTACGTTACAACTAGCTTAACGTTATATTTTTTCTCTGCTTTTAGGATTTTCGTCCATCAAAATGTCCAAGAAGCAAGCTACATTAAGTAACTACTTTGGTGTTACACCACCTCCAAAGAAATGCCAGACAGAACCTATACATAAAAAAAACGTGTATTCCTGGAAAAGTGGCTGCAGAAGTAGCCTGGCTCCAAACAACAGATGACGACCGCACAGAGATGTGGTGCAAAATATGCTGTGAAAATCCCAATCTCGCGGATAAAAGCAGCATCTTATATAGGGACAAAAAATTTCAGTCATCCAGCTTTTGAAAAGCACGAGGAGAGTAAAGAGCACATGAACCTGTAAAATTTACTGATAACAGGTGCAGCCAGGATCAGAAATTCACTCGCCCTCGACGTGTGGCAGGACAAACTGAATGAAGAACAGCATCAAGCACTGAGTAATATTTTTCTGTTGGCCTTTCATAAAGCGAAACATGCGCACCTGATGCGTTCATATGAGGATATTGCGTTCTTCATGAGGCTTGGTGTTAATGTCGGGAATGCGTACCATTCATGAAAAGGGGGGCCCCGCATCATGCAGAGCATCGCAGAGTCAGTTTAGAATTGAATGAAAAATTGAGGGCAGCTGAATTTTGGGGCGTGCTCTTTGATGGATCAGATGACATAACACAAGTGGAGCAGGAAATTGTGTACATAGTGTCTGTGTCTAGCTACGGAGAGTTTACCTCAGATTTCCTTGGATTAATTAATCTGGGTGTGAACCAAGCGGCACAGGACACAGTGGATGGACTGGAGCAGCTCTTCCATACTTGTGGTTTAGGGGATCAATGGAAGACAAAGTTGGTCTCGGTGTGTACAGACAGAGCAGCAATCAACATTGGAGTTTACAATGGGGCAACGGGGTCGTTCCCAAATTGCGTCAGATGGTGGTGATCAGGGATACCCTTGTGCATATTCTGTGTATCACCCACACCCTCAAGAACTGCACAAAGTCAGCTGATCGCATGGTACCATACTGTGAGACAGTCAGTTGCTCCGCTGTCAAGTTGCTGAGCTTTTATTTACAGTTACAGGGAGTGGGCGCACAAAGAACAGAACAACTAAAGAAGATCTGTAATGCGAATGGCATTGCCTTTGTGAAACTAGGAAAGTTTCACAACATCAGATGGTCTGCATGGAGGCAAGAGACTTGAAAATATGGAGGCTATTACCTGCCATTCAAATTCAAGTGGCTACGAGTGATGACAGTGACTGAAAACATATCTGCACAGTGTTTTCAGTCTTTCCTAGCCAACATGCTTGACACTGGAAACATTTAACAGTTCACTCACAGGTTCCTACAAGAGAAACTGACTATTGGTAAATGCAAAGAGGAGTTCATGGTAGTTGCTGGACAGCTGACACTATTGCTTGACAGTGGCAAGTACAGGGAAGAGACTGTTTCAAATGCTGATGCTGACAGGGACAAGGCTGATGTATTGAGAGGTCCAATTCATGAGTTTGAAAGCAGATATGAATCCCTTAAGTCATGTCATCAATTTTTAATTTTTGATTCTTCAACTTGGCCTCAAGAAATGCAAGATCTCCACAGTTTTGGCAACACAGCCCTTACTAACATCCTCCAGAAATATGAGGCCAGCTTGTCTGTTGAAAGAGACTCCACTGTATGAGAATGGATGTGTTTAATGCAAGCAGGAAAACGTTTGGCAGCCTCCTCTGTGTATGACTTGGTCAACACAGTAAGAAATCCAGATGGTTACTCCAACATTCGTAATGTCCTTCTGTTGGCCCTTACACTACCCTTGAGCGGTGCTGCATGTGAGAGGGGATTTTCACATCTCAGTATAATACAAAGCAAGTACCGATCCTGCCTGTCAGACTCACACCTCTCATCCCTGATGCACATCCACTTGTCTAAGATGACAACATAGCCAGCTGCTGACTTGTGGATGCAAAGAGCTAATTGCAGACTCAAGCAGGGAGGAAGGAATAGGCCTAGATCTTCATCTGTCAAGTTTGAAAGTGAGGAAGACGGTGACGAGAGCAGTCAGGAGGGTAGTGATGATGACAGCTTGTAGGATAAATGTGCCACGTAAAAACTGAGTACCAAGCAACATCGCCAGATGCTCCCTTGAGAACCAGACCAAAAACGTTATGTGCACCCCTGTACATAACCTCAAAAAGCAACTCACTGATGAGCGGGTATCACTTCGTGTTTTGCCTTGGAATGTCATAAACCCTGTGGTGTTTACCCTTCGTCTGAGCTGAAGAGTTCTGAGGATCTGTCTATAGCCACAGACAGGGGAAATGTCATTTGGACTTTTGTGCTGACAGTGCTCATCATACATCACATCAAGTGCATTGGTTCCTATCAAGACAGGTAAGTCACAGTTGGAGCACATATCAGGGATGACTAAAGCAAGGGTGGAAACTTTGGGCTCTGTTTCAATAAAGACTTTTGGAAACCGTAAAGTAAGTTGAACATACCTGAAATACGGAACACGCTGACCGTTGGCACCCTCGATATCAAGGAGACTGATAGATTGGATAGGCTGCTCTGCAAGATTTTCATTGTAGAATGAGGCTGAGATGGTAGTCACCTGAGAACCGGTATCTAGGAGGCAGCTACAGTTAATGCCATCCATCCATCCATCCATCCATCCATTATCCAAGCCGCTTATCCGAATTGGGGTCGTGGGATGCTGGAGCCTATCCCAGCAGTCATTGGGTGGCAAGCGGGGAGACACCCTGTACAGGCTGGCAGTCCATCACAAGGCAGACAATTTCACACCTAGGGACAATTTAGTATGGCCAATTCACCTGACCTACATGTCTTTGGACTGTGGGAGGAAACTGGAGCTTCGAACCTAGGACCTTGTTGCTGTGAGGCAACAGTGCCAACTACTGGGCCACCATGCCCAAAGCAAAACAGTATCAACATTTTTCCTACTGATAGTAGAAAATCAAATTCAACTGAACATTTGAAACCTTTTAATTTTACAAGTTTACTTTATTTACTTTTACATTTTATTATATTTATATAGATGTATTTATTCACATTTATATTTTATTATTTTTATCTTTTATTCATCTAAAAAAAATTTTTTACTTACTTCTTACAGTTAACTCCTGACAATAACATTAGCTGTGCACTTTTCACCTACAAGCCCTGTCGGCAATTTAGACTGGTGTTTCAAACTGTGTGAGTAAATTGAGGCTTTGGGCTGAGTGTTGGAGTTGGGACATAGTTGGTTACTCTCTGTTCCCGTCAATCCCGCAAAAGGAACAGAATTCACTTTAAATCCTTCCTAGCATGTTTCTCCCAAGCCTTCTGCTTCTCCCATAGTGCATTTCATTTAGTTTCAATAAGTTTGGGGTTGGGCTCATCGCTGCAGGGTGTAGCAATATGACCATCCTCGCCACCATTAAAGTAGTACCAGGGGTGAGGTTTCTTGCTGGCCTTCATCTCAGTCTGCTGAGGTGGTTTCTTTGCAGGCACTTTTCCTGCAGCTTTCCTTGGCTTAGCAGGCTTAGAGGTGGCCTTTGTGGAGTACTCAACCATGGAGGCTTTCAGGGTTGTCAGCTTGGCTTGCAGTTTTGCAAACCGTTTCTCCAGTTTCTTTGTTGATGCAGAGGGTGTATGTTCAGCAATGGCTGCCATGTCTGTCTCATCTGCGCCACAGTCGTCCACAGTCAGAGCGCTGGACTGGACTTGACTTTGGGAAGCCTGAGGTGCTGTTTCGTACAGGTGGACTTAGCAGCTTGCTTGTCCTCTTCAGTTCTTAGCAGGAGCATCAGCTCTTGAGAACGATGGTGGGTTACACTTCTTTTGTTCCAGTTGGTGGTCAGAATCACTAGCAGCAATGCTATATCTCTTTATGACTTTACTCAATGCTGCCTGTAGTCGCTGCAGATCAACAGGTTTCTCACCAGATTTTTGGTTGGTACTGAGAAAATGTGCAAAGAGCTCGTTACCATCATCTACAGTACCATAAGCTGAATCGAGCAAACTCAAGTAATCATGGGGGTTGGAATGAGGCCCAAGATGTATCACAATGTTTGCAGCGGGAGGTAAGACTTTTGAGCATTTTTCTAACCACTTGCTTGTCAGTGACTGAGGAGTCTGTGGGGTAGAACTCGACGTTACTTCACCATATATCATAGTCGGCTTCTAAGCTTGGACAGAGGGTCTCAGTTTAGAAAAGCAGTGGTGCTGGCAGGAATGGTCGGTGCTCTTTACAATGTACTCAACTACCACCTTTTGGACTTCCGGTGTACAGAGATGTTCTGGTGGTAGGTGATAAGTCGACCTTGCACTTACAGGTGAAGGTTCAGCTCCATCACCAGGTGGAGGTGGGCTGCTCTCAGGAAGCTTGGTCACACTGGGGTCTGATATTGCAGTGGGAGGGGATTTATTGATTGCTAATGACACAGTTGGATTTGCATCTCAGGTAAGTGATGGAGGTTGACTTATTGTGAACTGTTTGTACTCAACTTGGGGGTCAGGTTTTGCAGATTGTTGAATTCTAGCTAACTCGTCAAGCAGAATTTTCTCAAAGTCTGCACCACTCGATTTAGCAATGTCTTTTAACTCTTAAGTAGGAAAGGGTTAAGCTCAAGCCCTTCCTCGTAGGGTAAATGCTAGATACAAGCTGGAGGTGGTGAACAACGTTGGGGTTAGATTTAGGGCGTTTGCATGGTAATTCATCTTAAAGCAACTGGATAGCTGAGCCAAATTGGAATTCAACAATGGCTGTGTTCTCAAATTGCACATCAGAGCTAGCCACCTGAATTACCCTGGCTGTTGACCCATATTGCTGAAAAAAATCAATTACCTCATCATCTGCTTCAGTACCAGATATCCCACCAATTAAAACTGAATTGGGTACCTTAAAATGTTCATTTTGAATTACATCAATGTCGTTGCACATAACAGTGTAACACACTTAAGGCAAGTAAAAGGTAAGGAAATTACCAGAGTTCTGAGTAAAATTGCCAAGCTGTTCATATATCTGGGGAAGTAACCACAAAACTACTCCTGGCTGGCTTGCCATTTTTTAAATAGTGTAGCACCTCTGTTCCCAATTGACTAGAGATACTACACTTCAAACCCAGGTTCTGAAGTAGTAAGGTTAGAAAGGCTCACGAGGAGACTTTGTATGAGATTGAATACTTGGCAACTTTATTACACAATTATTACAGTTTATCTTTACTGTATGATTACTGCATTAATGGTACAAAATAATGAAACACAAAGCTCACCTAATAAAGAAAGAGCAAAGTATCAAACAAAAATGTAAAGTGTCCTGTTTAAATTAGCAAAATAAACAAATTCACATATATCCTTTTGTCCCTTGGTTTTGTACCGTTTCCTCAATGTTTAGAGAGTATTAGTTCTTTTGTTGGAAAAAATTAGTTTCAGTCTTCCTTTTACTGATATTGTGATCACTTACCTACCCGGGTAGAAAACTAAAGTGTGAATGTGTTATCTAAAATCCTGACGAGGATCAGATCAGTCACTCTGAAGAAAGGAATCCAAACCAGTTGGCCACACTGGTTTCAGACGTTCCCTGCTTGGAGTTTCTCACTGGGCAAGCTCGCCATCAAGCTCAGGCATGGCTTGAAACCAAGCTAATTCTAGGTCCAAAAAACAAAAACAAACCCAAACTGCACATATAGTACAGAAAATAGTTAAATGTTTGCTTTCTTAGATCTTAACCTGAGACCTCAATAATTTCTACAGTAGCATAAAACCATTAATTATGGAAATAACTAATTTTACAGCATGTATTACCAATGCCTTGTTTTTACAAGACTATAATTTACCATAACAATGAAATATAACTACTACTTTCGGCTGCTCCCGTTAGGGGTCGCCACAGCGGATCATCCGTTTCCATTTCTTCCTGTCTTCTGCGTCTTCCTCTGTCACACCAGCCACCTGCATGTCTTCCCTCACCACATCCATAAACCTCCTCTCTTTGGCCTTCCTCTTCTCCTCTTCCCTGGCAGCTCCATATTCAGCATCCTTCTCCCAATATACTCAGCATCTCTCCTCCACACATGTCCAAGCCATCTCAATCTTGCCTCTCTTGCTTTGTCTCCAAACCGTCCAACCTGAGTGGTCCCTCTAATATAATCGTTCCTAATCCTGTCCTTCTTCGTTACTCCCAGTGAAAATCTTAGCATCTTCAACTCTGCCACCTCCAGCTCCGCCTCCTGTCTTTTCGTCAGTGCCACTGTCTCCAAACCATATAACATAGCTGGTCTAACAACCATCTTGTAAACTTTCCCTTTAACTCTTGCTGATACCCTTCTGTCGCAAATCACTCCTGACACACTTCTCCACCCACTCCAACCTGCCTGCACTCTCTTTTTCACCTCTCTACTGCACTCCCCGTTACTTTGGACAGTTGACCCCAAGTATTTAAACTCAAATGCCTTTGTCACCTCCACTCCTTGCATCCTGACCATTCCACTGTCCTCTCTCTCATTCACGCATAGGTATTCCGTCTTGCTCCTACTGACTTTCATTCCTCTTCTCTCCAGTGCATACCTCCACCTCTCCAGGCTCTCCTCAACCTGCACCCTACTCTCGCTACAGATCACAATGTCATCCGCGAACGTCATCGTCCATGGAGACTCCTGCCTGATCTTGTCCGTCAACCTGTCCATCACCATTGCAAACAAGAAAGGGCTAAGAGCCGATCCTTGATGTAATCCCACCTCCACCTTGAACCCATCTGTCATTCCAACCGCACACCTCACCATTGTCACACTTCCTTCATACGTATCCTGCACCACTCCTACATACTTCTCTGCAACTCCTGACTTCCTCATACAATACCACACCTCCTCTCTCGGCACTCTGTCATAAGCTTTCTCTAAATCTACAAAGACACAATGCAACTCTTTCTGGCCTTCTCTATACTTCTCAATCAACATTCTCAAAGCAAACATCGCATCTGTGGTGCTCTTTCGTGGCATGAAACCATACTGCTGCTCGCTGATCGTCACCTCTCCTCTTAACCTAGCTTCTATTACTCTTTCCCAAATCTTCATGCTGTGGCTGATCAACTTTATACCTCTGTAGTTGTTACAGTTCTGCACATCGCCCTTGTTCTTGAAAATCGGTACCAGTATGCTTCTTCTCCACTCCTCAGGCATCCTCTCACTTTCCAGGATTGTGTTAAACAATCTAGTTAAAAACTCCACTGCCATCTCTCCTAAACATCTCCATGCCTCCACAGGTATGTCATCAGGACCAACTGTCTTTCCACTCTTCATCCTCTTCATAGCTGCCCTCACTTCCTCCTTGCTAATCCGCTGAACTTCCTGATTCACTATCCCTACATCATCCAACCTTCTCTCTCTCTCATTTTCTTCATTCATCAGCCCCTCAAAGTATTCCTTCCACCTTCTTAGCACACTCTCCTCGCTTGTCAGCACATTTCCATCTCTATCCTTGATCGCCCTAACTTGCTGCACATCCTTTGCAGCTTGGTCCCTCTGTCTAGCCAATCGGTACAAGTCCTTTTCTCCTTCCTTAGTGTCTAATCTGTCATACAACTCACCATACGCCTTTTCCTTTGCCACCTCTCTCTTTGCTTTACGCTGCATCTCCTTGTACTCCTGTCTACTTTCTTCATCTCTCTGACTATCCCACTTCTTCTTTGCCAACCTTTTCCTCTGTATACTTTGCTGTACTTCCTCATTCCACCACCAAGTCTCCTTGTCTTCCTTCCTCTGTCCTGATGACACACCAAGTACCTTCCTAGCTGTCTCCCTCACTATTTCTGCAGTGGTTGTCCAGCCATCTGGCAACTCTTCACTGCCACCCAGTGCCTGTCTTAACTCCTGCCTGAACTTCACACAACAGTCTTCCTTCTTCAACTTTCACCATTTGATCTTTGGCTGTGTCTTCACTCGCTTCCTCTTCTTGGTCTCCAAAGTCATCCTACAGACCACCATCCGATGCTGCCTAGCTACGTTCTCCCCTGTCACCACCTTGCAGTCTCCAATCCCTTTTAGATGACGCCTTCTACATAAGATATAGTCCACCTGTGTGCACTTTCCTCCACTCTTGTACGTCACCCTGTGTTCCTCCCTCTTCTTGAAATATGTATTCACCACAGCCATTTCCATCCATTTCGCAAAATCGACCACCATCTGTCCTTCCACATTTCTCTTCTTGACTCCATACCTTCCCATCACTTCCTCATCACCTCTGTTCCCTTCACCAACATGTCGATTGAAGTCCGCTCCAATCACCACTCTCTCCTCCTTGGGTACCCTCTCCACCATGTCGTCACTCCCGAATTCTTCTTTTTCATCCATCTCACACCCAACTTGCGGGGCATATGCGCTGATAACATTCAGCAATAAACCTTCAATTTCCAGCTTCATACTCATCACTCTGTCTGACACTCTCTTCACCTCCAGCACGCTCTTGACATACTCTTCCTTCAGAATTACCCCTACCCCATTACTCCTCCCATTCACACCATGGTAGAAGAGTTTGAACCCACCTCCGATACTCCTGGCCTTACTCCCCTTCCACCTGGTCTCTTGCACACACAGTATGCCTACCTTTCTTCTTTCCATCATGTCAGTACAATGAAATATTACACCTTTAAAAATTTTTCCACATTTTCTTATTTCTTTTAGAAAGTTTATTTTGTCCATACTTATGAACTAGATATTAATATTGTGAATAAATTTAATATTTATCCTTACATCTAACAAATGTAATTTTAGCTTGCTATACAACGTATTAAACTTGTAAATGCTTTGGTAAAAACCATCATGGATTTAGCTAAATGCTCCGTTTACCTGAGAATACTGTGAATTTAGTGCAACCCACCTTTAATGTAAACAATGTTTAATGTCTGCTCGTTCAAATAAAATACGACAATACAAAAGGTACCGCTAATAAAAACAAAATTAGCCAGTACACTACCGTAGCACCTTATATGAGAACACAAGATACGCAGGTAACAAAATAAAGCTAGCTAGCTGCCTAGCTTAACATAACAATGATAGAGAATGCACCAATGTAACACTCAAACATTTCACAATACTTCCTTATCACCACGATTGTTTTATTTTGTTTGTTCGGTTTTTTTTTTTTTTTTTTACAATCTGTGATTCCAACAACAGAATTTGCTGTAAACCGCTCTCGTTTTTCAAGCTGGCAATCACTATAGACTCATCAGATGGGCTAGTAAGATTTCAGGGCGAAGTCAAGCCCAGTTTTCTGACCTTTCTAATAAGAAGGTGTTCAGAAAGGCTACTTCCCTTCTGGGGTGCTTTTAGCTGTTACCGTCAGGTCGTCGGTTGAGGATGCCCTGCATTAGGACTATGAGATACAAGGCGTCCTTTGTCCCCACTTCTAACCAATTAAATGGTAGATAGCATTCATCTGTTGTCTGCAGATCGGTTGTTTCCATGGTCTGTATATTTGAACTCCTTTGATTCTCCTTGCCAACTATGTCGTTTTTTTTTTGTCCATCAGTGATGTGTCAATTCTGCCTTGGTGTTTGTATGTTTTGTTTTGTGTGAGAGTTTTATATATATACTGGCTGCAAACTTATTTCCCTGTAAGGGACAATAAAGATACTTTTACTTTGTAGCTAGCGAACATGTGCTTCATATTGACTTACCGAAGTTCCTGGTAGAAAAGTGGAAAAACTATGTAATAAAACTGACTTCTCTCGTCAATAATCTGGTCGCTAACAGATGAGTATCTTATTAGCAAGGACTGATATACATTAACCGAATATTTTCATGTTCTGTGACTATTTTTAAACATTTCTCACCATGATTTTCCACAGGTAGTTTTGCACTGCAAGAGGCCTGGCACAATTAATTAGAGCACGCATGCACTCTCTACTGGACATCACCCATAATGCGCTCAGATTTCTTTTTTTAACCCATTGATAACCCAACGTTTCATGTGGGTTACACGCCTCTTTATAGCTCAGCTGTACCCCATACCTGGATTGTTAAAAAAAAAAAACTGAATCTCTGAGATGCTTTTTGCGAGGGTGATCCTTATTTGCGAGTTCTTCTCATTGTCAGAAGGCCTATTCGGGCCCAGCAGGAGATGATGTAACATCAGAGAAGGTGTGATGGGAACCGGTGAAGAACAATGTAGATTACGAAATCAACACCCCATCCCCCATGATTTAAACGTTAGAATTACCTGAAAAAGTAGGTATTGTAAATGAATCAGCCTGATTATTTTAATTGTGTACGGCTGGTGTGGCGTCTGATGACCTTTGTCGTCAAAAGCTGACGATCAACGATGGCGGATGCCTCAACCTGAAATCCTTGTGATTGGCGAGCCCATCTCCTTCCACTGCAACAAATTATTTAAAATTATTCTCTGAAAAAAATGAACCATCTCCAGCTTCGTCAAGCTCCCTTGTGGCATAATTTACTGTCACGCGAGCCTGGTTGGGATCAGAGTCCAGACTAAAAAGGTTTGTTAGATTCACAGATGGAAGTCACCGACTTCTCTGTACTAAACTTGAAGTACATAATAAAATAACAGGAGCAAAGCGGACTTTCATTGTGTTGTGATCCGACTTTATTCCAGAGAGAGAGTGCAGAATAAGACAACCCGAAAACAGTAATGCCCAATATATAAACACTGGCGCCCTCTAACGGCACCATAGAGAAGTGTCCAGAGCAGACAAACACAAAATACATCACATCTCCCCACTTATTTAGCTCGGAGTTCCCTGAAAAACCTGAATGCCCATTTATAGCTCCTGAATAACACCCGAATATTCCTGCAGAACAACACAGAATACTTTAAAAAAGATAACATAATATCACTTGCATTAAAAAAACAGAACTTGCACATGTTACACAACCCGGGTGAGCGGTGGTAAACTGCCCAACTCACTAACTAACCTAGTGTGGCGAGTGCCCCTTTAACCCAAAGTCCATTACAGATTGAGGCGGTCTGGGGGTTTTCTTTTCCGTGTAGGGTACCTCCTAACAGCCTCTGAAGGAACAGTCTCTGGGGGAGCATAAGCCTCAACCGATACTTCTGTCGGCCCTGAGTTTACTGACTCCGTTTGTGGGACTGAGTGACTTTTCGGGGGGAAATCCTGCCTACCCGCTGGGGGAATTGGCACTGGATCTTTCGTGGGGGATCTTTCGTGTCCTTGTGATCCACCTGCAATGGCAAGCATGAGAGGCCATCTGCATTTCCATGTTCAGCTACACTCCTGTATTGGATAGTGTAGTTGTGAGCCGCCAATACAAGGGCCCATCGCTGCAGCCTTGCAGCTGCCATAGACGGGATGGCTTTACTGGGGCTCAATATTGTCATCAGTGGCCGGTGGTCTGTGAGAAGGGTGAAATGGCGCCCATACAGATATGCAAAAAATTTGCGTACGCCGAATATGACCCCCAAGGTCTCCCATTCAATTTGAGCAGTTTTGCTCAAGGTGAATACTATGGGCCTCTCTTGACCACCAGGCATCACATGAGAAATCACTGTGCCCACTCCGTACGGCGAGGCATCCCACGCCAGTACGATCGGCAGTTGGGGGTCATAATGAGTTAACACTCTCTCAGAGAGGAGCTGTTCTTTCGTTGAGCAGAACGCTTTTTCATGCTCTGGGGACCATTCCCACTGTGCCCCTGAATGCAATAATTTGTGCAGGGGGCTAGTCTTCTTGTCATGTTTGGGACAAATCTGCCATAATAATTTATCAGTCCTAAAAAGGAGCGGAGTTGGCTTACATTCATTGGGACAGGGGCCTCGGCAATAGTCCTGAGTTTTTCTGGGGATTTGTGGAGGCCTGTGGCGTCGATGGTGTGTCCCAGATATTTCAGTGAGTTCCTGAAAAACTCACACTTTTTCTTCTGCACCCGGAGGCCAAAGTTCTCCAAGCGACTCAGCACTGTCTCCAAGTTTTTTAGATGATCAGCATTGTCCTGTCCAGTCACTAAAATGTCGTCCAGAAAACAGTGCACATTGGGAAGCCCCTGAAGAACTTGGTCCATTACTCTTTGGAAGATTGATGGCGCTGACGTTATTCTAAACGGCAGCCGGTTGTAGTGGAACATTCCCTTCTGTGTGGTGATGGTAAGGTAACTGTGAGAGCCCTCCTGAACCGGCACCTGCAGGTAAGCATGGGAGAGATCCAGTTTGCTGAAACACTGCCCCCCCCCGCTAGGGAAGCAAACAGATCTTCTATCTGGGGAATAGGATAATGTTCAGCACAAAGTGCGGGGTTGAGAGTTACCTTAAAATCCCTGCAGATGCATACATCCCCCTTTTTCTTCATGATCGGCACAATGGGGGTGGCCCACTCACTGAATTTCACTGCGGAAATAACACCTAGTTGTTGCAAGTGCTCCAGTTCTGCTTCCGCTTTGGGCCTGAGTGCATGTGGGACCACACGAGCCTTACAGAACTTCGGTTGATGTTCTGGCTTCAGTGTCAGTGCTACTTCACAGCCTTTCCCAGTTCATCTTTGAATACATCTGCATGTCGGTGTAGCACAGCTTCCAACGTGTCTCCCCGCATGTGATGTATGGATCTGACAGTTTCTGTGGCTCTCCAGTTCAGTCTCAATCTTCTCAGCCACTCCTGCCCACAAAGGGGTGGTACATTACCTTACACCACATATAGGGGGAGTCGTGCTCTTTGTTTATCTGCACGCTAACTTTCAGGACCCCAACATTGGGGATCACGTGACCTGAGTAGGCTTTCAGCAGGACGTGGATATGGCGCAGGGGAACGTGGCTGAATTTTGCTTTGTACAACTCTTCTGAAATAACGGAGACTGCTGCACCAGTGTCTAGTTCCATCTCTGTTGCTAGCCCCTCTACTTTTGGCCTGACCCACATTACTGAATAGGCCAGATTGTCTTGCTGTATTGACATTTTCACTCACAGCTATATCTACCTTGTGCAGGGCTAATTCAGCGTCTGAGTCAGTATCAGTGTCACTTGGCTTGGCACTGGTGTCCAATTTATTTAACTGTCTCTTGGAACAATCTTTCCCTTTCTGCCCCTTTATTTTCCAAATTGTGTTACCTGCCTTATTTCCCTGCTTGCTCTCTCTGCATGTGCGTGAAATGTGGCCTTTCTTACCGCAGCAGTGGTAGAGCTGATCTTTGTAGAAACAGTCACTTACGGTATGATTTGTCCTGCCACATCAAGTGCATCTCCCCGGAGTGACTGGAAGAGACATGGCATTCATTTTTTTAAGGAGCCGCTGAGCTGCTGGGACTCCCTTGCCACCGTCTCCACAAAGATGGCGATTTCCACTGCTCTCTGGTAGGTGAGAGGGCATGCTCCGTTAACAGCTTCTTCTGAATGGACTCGCTGTTGAGGGCACAAACAAATCTGTCCCTCAGAGCATCGTGTAAATAAGCCCCAAACTCGCAGTGCTCCGACAGTTTTTTTTTAGATCAGCAATATATTGTGCTATTGTTTCCCCCTCCGCTTGGTTCCTTTTGTGAAAGCGATATCTTTCGGCGATCACAATGGGCTTCGGGGAGAAATGGGCCTGCAATACAGCCACAGTCTGATCATGTTTTCCCTCCTGGCTTGTCTGGGGCAATTAAGCTGCGCAATAGTCCATAAGTTGTCGGCCCGACCACACTTAGAAAAACTGACAGCTTCTTCTCCCACTAAATCTCATTTGCCAGCACAAAACGCTCAAACCTCTCCACATATGTTGACCACTAGAAAAGCGCTACATAAAATGCAACTTGATTGATTGACCACTGCTCCGCCGCCTCGTCAGAGGCATCAATATGCCCGATGATCCCCGCCATCTCTTCTTTGCAGTGATACCGGCACCGCTAACTAGCAACTAGCACTGTTAACCCAGTCACACGTTGCTAACTTGCTAACGCGGATTCTTCGTTACCGCAGCGTTGTAGGGAACGCCAGGTGTACCGTACTCGTCGCCAATTTATTAGATTCACAGATGGAAGTCACCGACTTCTCTGTACTAAACTTGAAGTACGTAATAAAATAACAGGAGCGAAGCGGACTTTCATTGTGCTGTGATCCGACTTTATTCCAGAGAGAGAGTGCAGAATAAGACAACCCGGAAACAGTGATGCCCAATATATAAACACTGGCGCCCTCCAATGGCACCCCAGGGAAGTGTCCAGAGCAGACAAACACAAAATACATCAGTTTACATTGCACACCGCGCCGTTTGTCGGGTGAAAAACGACGCACCTCGGGTCGCCATTATACATGGCTGAACTTTGAAACGTTTGACGGTTTTGCTATTAACGAACAACTAGCAGCAGCTAGCAAAAAAGCTAACACGATTAATGCCATTTATAAGTCACAAAGGACATATGTTACATGTAGGAAGCCTTCATTTGACTGTTGGTTGAGTTTGCCTGGGAACTGGCTCACTCGGAGTAGTCTAAAATTCAAAACCGCCGGGATGTCAGGGCGAGGCGACCCGCACTTGACGGTTCCCGACGCCGCTGCTCAGTCAGCCCTCGGAGCACACTACAACGGACGCCTTTAATGGATCGAAGTCCAGACTTGAAACGAGGATTACATTGCACACCGCGCCATAATTCCGGTGAAAAATGATGCACCGCGGGCCCGCCGTCATCGTTTACTTTGAAACATCTGCTAACAACTAGCAGCAGCAAACAGCGAACGTAGTTAAAGCTATTTATTAGCCACAAATATTACACAAGGAAAGCTTTCATTTGACTGTTGGTTGAGTAAAAGAAATGCATAACTTACATACTAACTCCAACTCGCTGTCACTGTCCCGGGATAAATAGTCGGCACAGCATCAGCCTTCCAAACTGATTACTGGTGAAAACCCAGTGACTTTTGCATTGGTAGAGGCTAGTTCCTGTCGATGCAGAGAACGGTCAACTGAGCATGCGCAAGTACTTGTTGCCTCCGTTGTTTGGGTAGGTTAGGGTTAGGGCGGGGTTAGGGTTAAAGTTAGATAATCAGACGCAGAGTAGGGGTGGGTCTTCCTAGAATCCTAGCGCCTGGATGCTACGCGGGGCGTGTGGAGGCATTTCGCGCCTGCTCAGTTGACCGTTCTCTACTCCACTTCCGTTCTCTGCATCGATGGGAAGTAGCCTCTACCTGAAAGGAAAGGCGATGCTTCCGAGACGAGCAAGATAAAGTGCTTAGCTGACGGCAATCAACCAAAAACCAAGAAAATATGACGAAGCCTATCTTGCTCTTGGGTTCACAGTGAATGTGGTGGGCGAGACCGTGTGTATTCTATGTCTGAAAACTGGCAGTTTGTAGACTAAACAATTTAAAAAAGACACTTGGAGACATTACACTCCAGTCACGCCAATAAGCCACTCGCGTACTTTCAGAGAAAACTTGGTGCATACCGTCAGCAGGAACATTGCTTTGCAAAAGCTGCATCAGTGAACAACAAAGCACCAATGGCATCACACAAAGTCGCATACAGAATTGCCCAGTGCACGAAACCACACGCAGTAACAGAAGAGTTCATATTTCCCGCGGCTTTAGTTACATGGTGTCAACTATGTTTGATGAGACACGCGCCGCAAAATTGAAGGCTATCCCTCAGTCCAATGATACAGTTGCAAGACGTATGCGACATTTCAAATGACCTTGAAGAACAACTCATTGAAAAACTGAAAGGCAAACGTTTCGCCTTACAAATGGACGAGGCTACGGACAGCAATAAAGACTGCTCATTTATTGCTTATCTTCGCTTTGTCACGTCAGAGTCACTGTGTGAGGATTTGCTGTTTTGCAAGTACGTCCCGAGTAGACAGACTGTTACCTGACAGAACATGGGCTGAAATGGGAGAACTGTGCGGGCGTTTGTACGGATCTTGATGTTGTTAAAATAAAGTTAAACTTGGCCCATTTTGTCACCATTTTGTTGGGGCGGGGGGCACGAAAAATGTTCTTCCTCCAAAGGGGGGCATGACAGAAAACGTTTGAGAACCACTGGGTTAGGGAAACACTCCTCACTGAAATGAGCATTGCAGATATGCAGTTCCCACAGGTTTTAAGAAATGTGAGCTCGATGTCTGAATAAATTCCAACCGTTTCAGCAATATAGTGGGCTTTTTTTGGTAGATAGCGGAAGGAAGCTCCAGGGTCTGGTTTACATCCCAAAACTGCTCACTCTACCACGTTTGCTTTCAAAACTTTTACTATGGTAATGCAAACATGCTGTCTATCCACGAGTTTCCTTGGGGGGGGGGTCACTGGGGGTCACTGGGGAAACGATTATGGGTAATACTTCCGGTGTTCGGCGGAAGCAGTATCATAGACCGGCGGCAGATCTGGCTGAAGAAGTGTTAGCTATTGCTGTTCGTGTTTAAAAAAAGATGGTAAAAGTTGCTAACCTACATATAAAATGTAATTACGGACCTCGGGGACAACATGTGCTGTTCGTGGTTGTACGTACAACCAGACGAAACTTATCGAGTGGCTTAAACGGGAGTGCTTCGATCATAAGCCTAAAACTAAATCAGACTGTTCCCGTCAGTAAGGGTACACTTTCCATCGCCTCCCACAAGACGACGAGACAAAAAGAACTGGCTGGAAAACTTAAACTTAAAAAAGCCCCCTCAAACGCTTTATGTTTGCGCGTCTAATTTTGTTGATAAGCCAACGCTGGATAACCCTTACCCAACACTTTTTCTGGTTTGCGAGAGGCCACCTGAGAAGAAGAGACGCCGACTCTTCAGGACTCATGTCACAACAAACCGGTAAGTTAATGTGATGTTGACTTGTTTGCTAGCTTTGTTTACACCACGTTTTTTAGTTTTCGGAATCTGACTATCCCTAACTATTCTTAACTTAAGCATTGTTTTTAAAAATGTTATTAGTATAAGAAAAACCTGTCTGCCATGTTGACAGGCAGGTGACCAGAAATTTTTACTTGCCACAGACATGTAACGTTATCCTTTATTTGGCAGGTGCCAATTTCATTCCCTGTTTTAACCAGCAGATACAGAATATTTATTTTGAAAGTATTAAACCTAGGCTATGTATCCTGATGTCTGTGTGCAAATTAGATTCTGATTAGCCATCCCTAGTCCCCCATACAACACCACTTGGTTTGGAGTGCTTATTTGCAGTAGAGAATAGTCTGACAACAACTACAAGTAAGGCACAGTGTTTAAAATTATCTGAACATTGTTCTTTAAATTTGTGTACATTTAATTTCTGTCAATCTTTGTGTACTTTTCCATCTGCTTGAATTGATCACTACTGAAGCAGTACGTCTTGTGTTTTGTACTGATCAACCTGTCTAGCTCAGTGTTGTATTGCATTGTTTATGTTCGTTCCAGGACAGGTCTCTCTTGAAAATAAGACTCCGTTGTCTCAATAGGATTACCTGTATAAATAAAGGTTAAATAAAAAAAAGAAAGAAAAATAATTGTGACCTAAATGTGCACTTTATGTATTACCTGCAGATGAGTCTGGCGAGATGGAGGTTTCTGAGGAGCCAGGTCCTATTTCAAAGACTTTTCATGATGCCCAAACACAATGGGCAGACCCAGCAATGGAATACAACAGCTACTCCAAAGGAGCAACCATCACATGTGGCTTGACAACACCATCCCCTGAGAGGTTGCTGTCTGTTGCAGATGTTACACTGAAAGATGATGCCGACTGCGTGCTCTACACAGGGATTCCACTACTAGAGTTCAAGACTCTTGTATAGTATATAGTGTAGTATAAAATGTAAATACTCAAGTAACGTATAAGTACCTCAAAATTGTACTCAAGCATAGTACTTGACTAAATGTACAGAGTTAGTTGTGAGATTTGAGGTTGTGTGCAGCAGCAACAACTACAAAAACACATCAAGCAGTCAGTTAATTGAAGAACAGTGCAGTTTTCGGTTGAATAAATTTATTTGTAAAAATATCATAATAAAATCAAATTTTTCATGTCTTTTCATGTCATTACTTTACTGGCCTTCCACAGAATTGCTGCTGCATGACTACAAGAGCATCCTGGCCCTGCAATACATGAGCAGCCTGCTGTCTATATGTCACCTGTCGCTGATGCTAGCACCCAAGCCTTATGATGAGATACGTGCAGGCTCTGACTTGGCTCTATTTCTGCTTTTGGGTAGACAAGGTCGTTTCCAACATCCTTAAATAACACCCGGCTGACTTTATTGCTGTGTAGATATTGGTACGCCTCTGAGCTTTTTAAATTACTCATCGCCTTACCAACGGTGAGGCAGACTCAACAGAATAGCTAAAAATGCTACCGTATGTGATACGAAGCCACTTCTTCACATCATCTTCTCAACCATATATTACAGACGGCAAAGGTATTTTTATTTCACCCCTTTTTGAGCTCTGTGAGGTTGTGTTCCCACATCGTTAGCTAATTTGGCTGGCTAGAGCCTCATGAATGAATGAGACGCCATAAAAGACGGTTAGCGTACCATTACCATGGAAAATGCCGGTTCTGGTTCAGTGACAGGATGCTCCGGAAGTCACGCCCATAATTCACGCAAGGTATCATGGGAGCTTGGAATAAGGTGGATACCGACAAGTCTGCCCTGCGCAGGAGGTTTCAGGTTTTTTTGCCCGACATACATTTGAATATTGGTCAGCGATTGGCTTCTGAATTTGTGACATACCAAATCTAGTTTACCCAGGGTATATTTGAATCTCAGATTTTAGGGAAGTGCATAGACAGCACCTCCTCCAGTAGAGGAATGTGAAAACACTGCTCTAGTGACATACTTTGCACAGGTATAAGTCAATATAGTCAAGACCAGACATTTTAGGGGACACAAAAATAAGAAAAACACATTTTTGAGTGGAGGAGTACTTTGGTGGTTCTCAAATATGATAGTTATGGCTGGTGATTTTAGTGTGCATATTGACAACCTCTCAGATTCTCTTTCAACCAACTTTTTAAATATTACCATCTCTTTTAACCTTGTTCAACATGAGTCTGGCTCTACGCATGACCATGGTCACACTCTTGACCTTGTTTTTACCCTTGTTCTGACTTTGAAATCTGTTTGATTTTGTCTGTGACCACAAATGCATTTTTTGACACCATGCTTCAGTCTTCTGCTCAACCGCAGAAGTGCATAGTACACTCTGGGTTCTTCAGTACCCACTCTGCAACTACTTTTCATCCTGTTTCTCTTATTTTTATAACCTCCCCACACACACTTGATTCCTCAAATGTTAATGATCTTGTAACCTGGTGCAACGATCAGTGTGCTTCTGCGCTCGATACCACAGCTCCTTACACCAGTGTTTCTCAAACCAGTCCTCAAGGACCCCCCCCCCCATCCTGCAGATTTTCATTGTAACCCTGCATAGGTAGCCCTGCTTGTACTTACTCAACCAATCATCTCATAGCACTTAATTATACAAGGTGTGCAAAGTCTGACATTCATTGCTGATTGGTTGAATAACTACAAACAGGTACACTACCGTTCAAAAGTTTGGGATCACCCAAACAATTTTGTGTTTTCCATGAAAAGTCACACTTATTCACCACCATATGTTGTGAAATGAATAGAAAATAGAGTCAAGACATTGACAAGGTTAGAAATAATGATTTGTATTTGAAATAAGATTTTTTTTACATCAAACTTTGCTTTCGTCAAAGAATCCTCCATTTGCAGCAATTACAGCATTGCAGACCTTTGGCATTCTAGCTGTTAATTTGTTGAGGTAATCTGGAGAAATTGCACCCCACGCTTCCAGAAGCAGCTCCCACAAGTTGGATTGGTTGGATGGGTACTTCTTTGAGCAGATTGAGTTTCTGGAGCATCACATTTGTGGGGTCAATTAAACGCTCAAAATGGCCAGAAAAAGAGAACTTTCATCTGAAACTCGACAGTCTATTCTTGTTCTTAGAAATGAAGGCTATTCCATGCGAGAAATTGCTAAGAAATTGAAGATTTCCTACACCGGTGTGTACTACTCCCTTCAGAGGACAGCACAAACAGGCTCTAACCAGAGTAGAAAAAGAAGTGGGAGGCCGCGTTGCACAACTGAGCAAGAAGATAAGTACATTAGAGTCTCTAGTTTGAGAAACAGACGCCTCACAGGTCCCCAACTGGCATCTTCATTAAATAGTACCTGTTAGAGCCTGTTTGTGCTGTCCTCTGAAGGGAGTAGTACACACCGGTGTAGGAAATCTTCAATTTCTTAGCAATTTCTCGCATGGAATAGCCTTCATTTCTAAGAACAAGAATAGACTGTCGAGTTTCAGATGAAAGTTCTCTTTTTCTGGCCATTTTGAGCATTTAATTGACCCCACAAATGTGATGCTCCAGAAACTCAATCTGCTCAAAGAAGTGCCCATCCAACCAATCCAACTTGTGGGAGCTGCTTCTGGAAGCGTGGGGTGCAATTTCTCCAGATTACCTCAACAAATTAACAGCTAGAATGCCAAAGGTCTGCAATGCTGTAATTGCTGCAAATGGAGGATTCTTTGACGAAAGCAAAGTTTGATGTAAAAAAAATCTTATTTCAAATACAAATCATTATTTCTAACCTTGTCAATGTCTTGACTCTATTTTCTATTCATTTCACAACATATGGTGGTGAATAAGTGTGACTTTTCATGGAAAACACGAAATTGTTTGGGTGATCCCAAACTTTTGAACGGTAGTGTACATAGGCAGGGTTGCAAAGAAAATCTCCTTGAGGGTCCTTGAGGACTAGGTTGAGAAACACTGCCTTACACTACCAGGTCACCCCCCCCCTTCTCCCCAGTTGTATCCGGCCAATTACCCCACTCTTCCAAGCCATCCCGATCTCTGCTCCAACTCCGCTGCCAATCCAGGAAGGGCTACAGACTACCACATGCTTCCTCCAATACATGTAGAGTCACCAGCCACTTTTTTCACCTGACAGTGAGGAGTTTCGCCAGGGGGATGTAGGGAATGGGAGGCTCATGCTGTTCCCCCTTCCCCCCCGAACAGGCGCTCCGACCGACCACAGGAGGCTCTAGTGCAGCGACTAGGACACATTGCCACATCTGGCTTCCCACCCACAGACATGGCCAATTGTGTCTGTAGGGATGCCCGATCAAGCTGGAGGTAACACGGGGATTCGAAGCAGTGATCCCCATGTTGGTAGGCAACGGAATAGACCGCTGTGCTACCCAGATGTCCCTACTAGGTCATTTTCTTCAACTAGCTCTTCCCCCTGGATTAATGACAACATTCATCATCTGAAAAGGCAAGTCAGAAGAGTGGGGCATTGGTGGAAGAAATCCAAACTCACGGCCCATCTCCTTCTTATGAAAGAACTGCTGTCCATGCTCAACCAAAACATCAAAGAGGCGAGAGTTAACTACTTTGCAGGCCTAATTAGTGACAATACAACACAATCCGAGGTTCCTGTTTAAAGTAATTGACCGGCTTGTAAACCTGCCCATCCTGCTGTATCTGCCTGCTCCCCAGCAGACTATGAAATTTTTTTTGGCTTCCTTTGTTGACAAATCAGTAACATTCGATCTAATTTTAACAATGCTAATATTTCCTGATTAATCCGTCTACTGTCCTACTGTCTTGTCTGATTTCTCCCTGATTTCTCTGCACAATCTCATTGCCACTCTATCCTATATGTGCCTGTCTTCTTGTCCTTTAGGTGTAATCCCCCAAATTCCTTATAGAGGTTCTGCCTACTCTGGGCTTTAGCCTGCTCTCCATTTTCTTTCTTTCTCCCACCTCTTTTTTAATCTTTTTGATCTTTCTCTTGCCTGTGGCTGTGTTCCTGATGGTTTTAAGATGGCGAGCATTCATCCTATTTAGAAAAAAAAACAAACCTGCCCTTGATCCAACCCAATCAAATAACTACCTATTTTGAAACTACCATTCATTTCCAAAATTCTTGAAAAAAAATCATTGCACAGCAGCTCCCTGAAGTCATTGAAGGAAACATCCATCCATCTATTATCAAAACTGCTTATCCTGCTCTCAGGGTCTCGGGGATGCTGGAGCCTATCCCAGCTGTCATTGGGCGGCATGCGGGGAGACACCCTGGACAGGCGGCCATGCCATCACTCAGGGCCGACACACACACACACACACACACACACACACACACACACACACACACACACACACACACACACACACATTCATACCTAGGGGCAATTTAGTATGGCCAATTCACCTGACCTACATGTCTTGGGACTGTGGGAGGAAACCGGAGCACCCGGAGGAAACCCACGCAAACACGGGGAGAACATGCAAACTCCACACAGAGGATGATCCGGGATGACCCCCAAAGTTGGACTACCCAGGGGCTTGAACCCAGAACCTTTTTGCTGTATGAAGGAAACAATATTTTCAAAAATTCCAATCTGGCTTTCACCACCAACATAGTACAGAAACAACACTACTATGAGTGATGAATGACATCCTCATGCAAGCTGACAATGGCAAACATTCTATCCTGGTTCTACTTTACTTAACTGCTGCTTTTTATACTGTTGGTAACTCCATCTTGTTTGGATGTTTAAATAAGTGGTTTGGTATCTCGGGCTCTGCTCTCAATTGGCTCTCATCCTGTCTGTCTAACAGGAAGTTTCAGGTTGTCATAGACAACTGTGTGTTCCCAATTGCCCTATACTTTGTGGAGTTTTTCAGGGTTCAATCCTTGGTCCCATTCTTCTCTCACTTAACGTGTTACCCCCTGGCAATATAATTAGCAAGTTCAATTGCATCTCTCATGTTTCTAGGTTGAAGGAGTCCCTTGTACCTCAGAATAATATTGTGATATCTCAAGAACATGTCACAGCCTTATTTAAGAAAATAAACATAAGGAAGGCTGCTGGCCCCGATGCCATCTGCGGGCACACTCTGCACTACTGTGCTGACCAGCTCAGTGAGGTCTTCACTCAACTCTTTCAGATGTGTGCCGACTGTTGCCAGTTACCTTCATTCTGGAAAACTTCCACTATAATCCCTATTCCGAAATAAAAAAATTCCGGAGAACTAAATGAGTTCATACCTGTTGCACTTACATCACTTGCAATGAAAAACTTTGAGAACATTTTAAAAGATGAGGTTGTCTCCCTAGTTGATGGCAAACTAGACCCTTTACAGTTTGCTTATCAAGTTGGCAAGGGTGTGGAGGATGCAAAAGTCTGTCCTTGACAAAGTATATAAGCACCTGGAGAAACCCAATTCTCATGTGAGACTTTCATTTGCTGACTTCTCTTTGGCTTTTAACAAGCTGCAACCTCACATTTTGATTGAGTGGTTTGCTTTTTATTTTAATTTACCTGATCAGCTTTTAAACTTTTTACAGTGATACTGACATCAAAATCTGAAAATTCCTATTGATAGGCTATGTTCCAAGTTGGAATGTAACCACGGAGAAATTCAGTGGCCAAAACAGTGCATCTGCAGCCACTCAAGAGATCTGTGATTGATTGTAGATGGTGTCCAATGACAAATTGTGCCGGTGGATATGTAGACACCAGTCAATTTGCATATAGGGTGTGTCCGTAGCGAGATGCTATAAAACCACGGAGAAGCCGTTCTTTCACCCCCTCCTGCTAGCTACTTGGCTCGAGTTTGTGCTATTTTGCTGAGACTTTATTATCGATCTTGCTACAACGTATTGTTATCTATCTATATATCTGTCTATCTGTCTATCTATCATCTATATATCTTAACAGTTATTTGTATCATCGAACATATTATTCACCAAGTTGTATTGCACTGCCGTGCCGTAGGCCTACCACCATGCTGTGGTCGCATGTGAAATGTGTGGTCACCATGCCGTGGTCACATGCGAAATGCATGGAAAGACAGTAGCCAATAGCTTTGAATTCATAAAACCACACCTATTTTCAGTTATGATTCAAACTCCCAATGTTAAAAAATGTGTTCAGAAAGGGCATGTCAGTCTTTCTTTAACAGACAACAAAGAATTCACTTACTGTGGATGCTTAACTCCTTTAATGTCTGTAACACCGTCTCATGTATTTTTTACCAGTCATTTATTGAAAGTCTTTTAAAATTTTCCTTTATTTGGTGGTTTAATGGGTTGTCTGTGAATGACAGGAATAGCCTAAACAGTATCGTTAAGGTCTGCTCCAAAATAATCGGAGTCCAGCAGAGAGACTTGTGCTCCCTCTGGGAGAAATGTGGTCAAGAAAGCAAAAGGAATTATTAGACAATCTGACCACGTCCTGTCCAGTGAAATCACTGTAATGCCCCCAGGCCGGCGCTATAAAGCGCTCCCTAGGAAAACAAATCGCTATTCTAAGTCCTTCGGCTATCAGGCTGTTAAATGCCGACAGTAGTCATTTTAAATGAATGCTTTATATTGTTTTAAACCATAATAGTTGGTTTATACCTGGTTTGTTTTTCACATGGCTTATGGGCCTGCCTGTACGTTCACTGAATGTTGTATTGAAATGTAATGTGCAATGCATCTTGGGATGCTTCATTTATTCTATTCTTTTCACTTATGTGAATTTTTATCCTTCGCCTGGTCCTTGTGTGAGTCTGCATGCAAGGCCAGATGAGGGTGACAGTATGCATCTCTTGCCCATGTACTGATCCAAGATGGCCACCGTGAGGCTTGCCCCCATTCCTGCTAATCTAATCTGTCTATTTTCTCTGACATACTGATGATTGCCTCTTGTCTGTGAGTTTGTGTATGGTCTGGGTAGATTGTAAAACTGAATTGCTCTTCTGGGATGAATTAAGTTGTCTGAATCTGAAACCATTGCTACGCTGATGACATGCAGCTCTATTTTTCAGTTAAGCTGAACGATATGGGTAATATTGGTACCCTTTATGACTGCATGGCTGCTATTAAGGAATGGCTGTCACTCAATTTCCTTCAGCTCAATTCAGACAAAACCAAGGTTCTCCTTATTGGTCCTAATAAGTTTGTCTTAGAAGTGAACCTCCGTATCGGCCCTCTGACCACCAATTTTAAACCCTCCTCAAGAAATCTGGGTGAACTCTTTGACCAAAATCTGAACTTTGACCCACATATAAACAGGCTTGTGGAAACCTGCTTTTTCCAACTCCAGAACATCGCAAAAATTGAATCAATGCTATCAACCAGAGATCTGGAATTACTAATCCATACCCTAATGTTTTCGCACCTTGACTACTGCAATGCTCTTTTCTCCTGTCTCAGCCAAGCACCCCTGTCCCACCTGCAACTCATGCAAAATGCTGCAGCCAGGCTGATAACCAATGCCAATTATAGATCCCACATCACACCAATCCTCACATCCCTTCATTGGCTTCCTGTAAAGTATAGAATAGACTTCAATATACTGCCTATCACATACAAGGCCCTATATGGTCTTGCCCTTTTATACATTTCTGAACTTTTGCATCCTTTCTCCACCTCTAGGCAGCTCAGATCTTCCGACCAGGGTCTCTTATTTATACCTCGCTCCCTCTGCAAGTCCAAAGGTGACTAATTTTGCCATCAGCACCCTGTCCCTCTGGAACAGTCCCCCCCCCCCCATTAGATCAGCTGAGTATGTAAACAGCTTTAAAAAGCTTCTAAAAAAATCATCTCTACCGACTTGCCTCCCCTGTAAAGGGGCTATAACATATACTTTTCTGTATATAACGGGATATATATGTTGTTTATTTTTATGTATCTGTATCTTGTGCAACACTTTGTAACTTTGTTTTAAAAGGTGCTATATTCTCTGTGCATTTCATTTTTTATTCAGCAAATGCATTTTTGTCTATAAAGGTTTATATAAAATATGGAAGTTCTGAAAATATAAAAGTACAGGATATAAGTTTATCTACCTTAAGAGAGTTTAAAAGGGCGCCCGGGTAGCGTAGCAGTCTATTCCGTTGCCTACCAACACAGGGCTCTTCGGTTCGAATCCTCGTGTTACCTCCAGCTTGGTCGGGCGTCTCTACAGACACAATTGGCCGTGTCTGTGGGAGGGAAGCCGGATGTGGGTATGTGTCCTGGTCGCTGCACTAGCGCCTCCTCTGGTCGGTCAGGGCGCCTGTTCAGGGGGGAGGGGGAACTGGGCGGAATAGCGTGATCCTCCCATGTGCTACGTCCTCCTGATGAAACTCCTCACTATCGGGTGAAAAGAAGCGGCTGGCGACTCCACATGTATCGGAGGAGACATGTCTGCAGTCCTCCCTGGATTGGCAGAGGGGGTGGAACAGTGACCGGGACGGCTCAAAAGAGTGGGGTAATTGGCCAGGTACAACTGGGGAGAAAAAGAAGGGGATAATAAATACGTGAATTAATTAATTGAAAAAAAGAAAATAAGAGTTTAAAAACTTTTATGTGAATTCTGGGGATTTTATTCAATACTTGGCATTTCCATCAAGCCTTTTTTTTCCCTCAAAGAATGACAATTTGCATAAGACACCTGGACAGAAATATGGTTTATGATAATCAGAGCTGTAGACTTGAGACTTGGATTGAGTCGCACTCTAATAGCAAAAATCAGGACTTGCACCTCAACTTGGACTTGTCTGATGTGAGACTTGGACTTACTTGCAACTTGACTGCTTTAGGACTCGACTTGAGACTTGAAAGCAAAGACCCCAGACTTGAAAGCAATCTGATACTCATAAATGTTTGTAATGTGTGTGTGTGTGGTGTTAGTGTGTGTGTGTTAGTTAGTTAGTATCGATAGCGGGACCGAAAACTAAAGCACTTATGATCCTAATTCTTTTTGGAGGTGGTAGGTATTGTCTCAGAGAGTAAGGGAAAAATCCCAGAAAATTAAAATTATGCATAATCATGCATACTACTACTACTACTTTCAGCTGCTCCCGTTAGGGGTCGCCACAGCGGATCATCCGTTTCCATTTCTTCCTGTCTTCTGCGTCTTCCTCTGTCACACCAGCCACCTGCATGTCTTCCCTCACCACATCAATAAACCTCCTCTTTGGCCTTCCTCTTCTCCTCTTCCCTGGCAGCTCCATATTCAGCATCCTTCTCCCAATATACTCAGCATCTCTCCTCCACACATGTCCAAGCCATCTCAATCTTGCCTCTCTTGCTTTGTCTCCAAACCGTCCAACCTGAGCGGTCCCTCTAATATAATCGTTCCTAATCCTGTCCTTCTTCGTTACTCCCAGTGAAAATCTTAGCATCTTCAACTCTGCCACCTCCAGCTCCGCCTCCTGTCTTTTCGTCAGTGCCACTGTCTCCAAACCATATAACAAAGCTGGTCTCACAACCATCTTGTAAACTTTCCCTTTAACTCTTGTTGATACCCTTCTGTCGCAAATCACTCCTGACACACTTCTCCACCCACTCCAACCTGCCTGCACTCTCTTTTTCACCTCTCTACTGCACTCCCCGTTACTTTGGACAGTTGATCCCAAGTATTTAAACTCAAATGCCTTTGTCACCTCCACTCCTTGCATCCTGACCATTCCACTGTCCTCTCTCTCATTCACGCATAGGTATTCCGTCTTGCTCCTACTGACTTTCATTCCTCTTCTCTCCAGTGCATACCTCCACCTCTCCAGGCTCTCCTCAACCTGCACCCTACTCTCGCTACAGATCACAATGTCATCCGCGAACATCATCGTCCATGGAGACTCCTGCCTGATCTTGTCCATCAACCTGTCCATCACCATTGCAAACAAGAAAGGCCTAAGAGCCGATCCTTAATGTAATCCCACCTCCGCCTTGAACCCATCTGTCATTCCAACTGCACACCTCACCATTGTCACACTTCCCTCATACGTATCCTGCACCACTCCTATATACTTCTCTGCAACTCCTGACTTCCTCATACAATACCACACCTCCTCTCTCGGCACTCTGTCATAAGCTTTCTCTAAATCTACAAAGACACAATGCAACTCTTTCTGGCCTTCTCTATACTTCTCAATCAACATTCTCAAAGCAAACATCGCATCTGTGGTGCTCTTTCGTGGCATGAAACCATACTGCTGCTCGCTGATCGTCACCTCTCCTCTTAACCTAGCTTCTATTACTCTTTCCCAAATCTTCATGCTGTGGCTGATCAACTTTATACCTCTGTAGTTGTTACAGTTCTGCACATCGCCCTTGTTCTTGAAAATCGGTACCAGTATGCTTCTTCTCCACTCCTCAGGCATCCTCTCACTTTCCAGGATTGTGTTAAATAATCTAGTTAAAAACTCCACTGCCATCTCTCCTAAACCTCTCCATGCCTCCACAGGTATGTCATCAGGACCAACTGCCTTTCCATTCTTCATCCTCTTCATAGCTGCCCTCACTTCCTCCTTGCTAATCCGCTGAACTTCCTGATTCACTATCCCTACATCATCCAACCTTCTCTCTCTCATTTTCTTCATTCATCAGCCCCTCAAAGTATTCCTTCCACCTTCTTAGCACACTCTCCTCGCTTGTCAGCACATTTCCATCTCTATCCTTGATCGCCCTAACTTGCTGCACATTCTTTGCAGCTTGGTCCCTCTGTCTAGCCAATCGGTACAAGTCCTTTTCTCCTTCCTTAGTGTCTAATCTGTCATACAACTCACCATACGCCTTTTCCTTTGCCACCTCTCTCTTTGCTTTACGCTGCATCTCCTTGTACTCCTGTCTACTTTCTTCATCTCTCTGACTATCCCACTTCTTCTTTGCCAACCTTTTCCTCTGTATACTTTGCTGTACTTCCTCATTCCACCACCAAGTCTCCTTGTCTTCCTTCATCTGTCCTGATGACACACCAAGTACCTTCCTAGCTGTCTCCCTCACTATTTCTGCAGCGGTTGTCCAGCCATATGGCAACTCTTCACTGCCACCCAGTGCCTGTCTTAACTCCTGCCTGAACTCCACACAACAGTCTTCCTTCTTCAACTTCCACCATTTATGCATAATTATGCAAAATATGCATTTTTCTAAAAATGGCTAAAAACAACTTTTCTCGGCATTTCAGATGATTCTGAGCATCTTTGATTTTTTTTCACCTATGTAACATTTTTTTCTGGGACTTAGATTGGCATTATGCAAAATATATGCATTTTTGCAAAAATGCACTTATGATCCTAATTTTTTTTGGAGGTGGTAGGTATTGTTCCAGAGAGGACCAGAAAAATAGCAGAAAATTAAAATATAATTAAAATAATTATGCATAATTATGCAAAATATGCATTTTCTAAAAATGGCTAAAAACCACTTTTCTCGGCATTTCCGCTGATTCCGAGCATTTGGGGGGAGGGAGTTGGAGTGGGGGGATAAACCACTTTTCTCGGCATTTCAGATGATTCTGAGCATTTGGGGGGAGGGAGTTGGAGTGGGGGGGGGTTTAGGGGCAGGGGGAAGGCGGTTAGCTGGCAGGATGAAGAGGAGGGAGATTTAGACGGGTGGATAACCAAACCGCTACATTGTAGCGGGGTTCTTCTAGTATCTTGATAAGATTCGACTCAGTAAAACCATGAAGCAGTAGTTTTCTTTAAATCTCATCTTAAAACTTAAAAAACTTACCTTTTTTTATGAAAGCTTTTACAAATGTTTGATATTTGTTTTTATTTATACTGTTTTTATTTGTACTCTTATTTATTTAGTCTTACTCTTATTTTTGCCTTGTCTGGTTTTATTTTTTTGTGACGCACTTTGTAACATTGTTTTAGAAAAGTGCTTTATAAGTAAAATTATCATTATTATTCAGAAAATAATGCATTTTAAATACATCCCTTTTATGTCAGTTTAGCCTACTGCTTTGCACTCGGTTAGCAAACTGTGTGGATAATTGGAATGGATACCCTTTGGCTAATACTAAGCCAACCTAAAGCTGGTGACTGTAAAATAAGAAACTAAACAAGAACATAACAGATTTAAATGTCTCCATATAAATGCTGGTTAACGCCTGAAACAAAATATTTAGCCAAGCCTAAGCAACTCATCCAGCTAGGTCGGGGAGAAAGGAGAGTGCCCTTCTCTAAAAATCAGATTAGCGCAATGGCCTACTTTTCTGTAGCGTTTCATCGACCATCGACCTATATGCACCAGAGTGTGGTTCAATTAAAAAAAAAATTAATAGCTTTTTTCTTTATATTCAGCATATTTTGTGGAATGTTGGTATGTGCTTCAGGTGCGAGCCTTTCCAGCACACATTCCCTATTTACATAAGTGGTCCTGCTTTTCTTTGTTAATGGAGCTGTTTTTCATATTCTTAAATATAGATGATTATCGCTGAAGCATTTTTTATAACTTTTGCCCAACAGCATTGTAGTCAAAAAAACAATTAACAGCAGTATAGTAAGGCACTCGTGAATAATTTTAACAGTCTAAAAAAGTGCATTGACTTGGCACGTTTAATAGCCCACCCTACTTAGTCTTGCTTGCATCTTTTAGCCTACGTTTAGCAATGCATCACCAGTTATCAATTTACAGGCTAATTTTGCTTTTGCTGGTCCTGCCTGCCTTCTCTGGGCAATCTTATTTGTGAGCTTGGATTTGTTTAATTCTGATTTAGGCATTTTAATTTGCACTTAATAAATAAACGGATTCATGTGTAATTGAACTCTAGTAATTTGCTTTTGAATTAAAAAAAAGCATCGCATCAGCTCTGGGCAAATAATTAGGTTAATGGAATAATTAATAATAATTTTAAAGCGATACTTGCATCAAAATCCGACTTTTCCTGTTGTTAATCGATGTAAGGAGTGTAGATGTGATCGATGAGACAAATGGTACCCCTAAAATCACATTTAGGGCCAGACGAGCGATATCGGCGGCCAAGTATGATTTCCTGTTGGCGAAAATGTGGTAAATTGCTGCGTCACTCATTTATTAGCATAGAGGGCGTGTCCGTAGCGGGACGCTGTAACAGCGGATACACGCCCCCGCGCTTCAGCATATCAGCTCCCTCACGCCTTTGGGCGCATGTGCCTCCGATGACCTCACGGTCTCACCATCCCACTTCTGACACCAATGTAGCGAATTCGGGGGGCAGTCCGGAAACTGCCGCGGCGCGAACCCGTATCGCCGGCACCGCGGGAGACAGCGCTAACAGCTAGACTAAAGGGTCAGACCCGTTAGTCAAGGACCAACGTGTCTACTTATCCATGCACGTTACAGTATGATTATGACTATGATTCTGTCTGTCTTTCTTTAAAGCAATTTTTTTCTGACGATCTATCTATCTATCTATCTATCTATCTATCTATCTATCTATCTATCTATCTATCTATCTATCTATCTATCTATCTATCTGTCCGTCTGTCTGTCTGTCTATCTATTTTTCATAATACTGCAGTTCTTATGACACATAGCGTGGCTGAAATATTTTAGTTTTCGTCTCTGAATGGTCGACACAAGGATCGTATTTGTTCCAAGTTGCTGTCGCACACTTTCATTTGTTCGTTTTTCTATCCAACCTATTCTCAGCGAACAGCGGCAAAACCACATTTCGGCAGCATTGATTTTCTTTTCATCTATTTTAGGCAAAGTCCATCCTTCACTTCCGTATATCATGACTGGCCATATGACTGTTTGTAGTATCTTCATTTTCAGATTGGTTGAGATGGCGCGATATTTCCATAAGTTATTTAGTTGAATTCAAGATCTCTCTCTCTCTCTCTCTCTCTCTCTCTCTCTCTCTCTCTCTCTCTCTCTCTCTCTCTCTCAAGATCTCTCTCTCAAGATCTCTCTCTCTCAAGAACTCTCAAGACCTCTCTCTCTCAAGCTCTCTCTCAAGATCTCGCTTTTTTCCTGACTAAGTTATTGCCTTTAACATAAGTTATTTAGCATAATCAAACAGGTACCGTTCGATGAAGAATTTGTAGCCTTTGTCGAGTTTGGACCACTTAGTTAATGCAAATGTTATGTTTCGGCAATCCGTGGTACATCATCTAGCCGTATTTCAGGCAGGTTTGTGAGCGACTGTGTAAACTCCATAGTCTGTCCGGAAGTTAGCATACCTTGCAAGGAGTCAGAACGGAAGTTCTCTGACGTCATGTGAAAAGGGCCTATAGTTATGAAATCATAAAACCACACCTAAATTTTGGTTGTAATCGGTTGTAATTCAAACCACCTGTGTTAAAAATGTGCTCAGAAACAGCATAATGTCTCTTTAAAGGTTTAGGATCTGGAGGCATCCGGGTGGTGTAGCGGTCTAGTCCGTTGCCTACCAACCCAGGGATCCTGATTCAAATCCCCGTGTTGCTTCCAGCTTGGTTGGGCATCCCTACATACACAGTTGCCTGTTTCTGCAGGTGGGAACCCAGATGTGGGTATGTGTCCTGGTCGCTGCACTAGGGCCTGCTCTGGTCGGTCGGGATGCCTATTCGGGGGAGGGAGGAATAGCGTGATCCTCCCATGCGCTATGTCCCTGTGGCGAAACTCCTCACTGTCAGGTGAAAAGAAGCGGCTGGCAACTTCACATGTATCGGAGGAGGCATGTGGTAGTCTGTAGCCCTCTCTCGATGAGGGGAGGGGGGCAGTGACCGGGACAGCTTGGAAGAGTGGGGTAATTTGGATACATTTGAGGGGGGAAAAAAAGGTTTAGGATCATCGGGTCTCCTATATCAGACAAATATTTACTTTGAATCATTCTTTTGAATTTCAGTGACATTAGTTAAGTTTTAAAAAAAAATTTTTTTCCTGGTACTGAAGCCAGTTGTTTAGGTGACATGAAAACTGACTGACCGACATATCAATCGGTTCCATTACTTTTGCTGAACAGTGTAGACTTAGACAATTACTTTGTGGTCAGTGGGCAAAATAATTGAAGCACAAGTATTGAAGAACTTTTAAACAAATAAAGGCTTCCATGT
This sequence comes from Lampris incognitus, assembly GCF_029633865.1. Taxonomy (NCBI): domain Eukaryota; kingdom Metazoa; phylum Chordata; class Actinopteri; order Lampriformes; family Lampridae; genus Lampris; species Lampris incognitus. The sequence continues at coordinate 22,081,496 of NC_079212.1, read as the reverse complement.
TTCAAAATACTGTAAATGAAGCCATTTTGCTTTCATGTATGATATATTACACATGGCTTTTGGAATCAAATTTTAGTCTTAGCTAAAATCTTTGATTCATATATTCTGTTTTAGCTTGATATCTGCCCAATGTCTGATATCAGCATTGCTACCAGTGCATTCCTAATGTCACTGCAACAGTTCCATGTCCTACCCGCTACTCTTTCATCTTTCTTATTTTAATCACAGATTCAGTTCGTGATCAGAAAGTAGTGTGAGTGACCCTTCACTTATCATCTGATCAGTTTTGATAACTTGTAATTTAATAAACATTTTTTAATTCTGTAACTGTAAAAGACTACAGACCACTTTAATAATGTTGAAAATTCTGACTAGTTATTATCTATTGATTTTTTTTACTCTGCCCTATACTGCAGTTAAACATGATTGTGTTTTTCTTGGCTCCCCTTCACTCTTTCAGCTTTTGCTCATTGCTGTCGTCACATCATGCTATCTCTGGTGCTTTGTATCAATCCCTGCCTGATGGCATAGCTCAAGTGACAATGTCCACAGTATGAAGATATTTCAGTTTATCAAAGGATGACGTAAATCAAAAATATTTATTTATTTATTTTTGTTTATGTCCAATAGACCCCCAGGACCCACCAATCCCCAGGCCATGTATGTCCGTCCTCCATTCCCTCCTCAGTGGCAGGGCCAGGTCACTGGGCCACGAAGGTTTCCCCAGCCTGGCATGGAAGCCATGGGCCCAAGACACCATATCAATCCCGCTGTCAACATCCAAGCAATGCAGGGAATGGCTAACCCTCGAGTTATGATGCCAGGACCGGGAGGAGAGACCATGCAGGCAATGGGGCAGGTCCCCCCACCACAGTTCATTGAATTAAGGCACAACTCTCAGAGACTTCCCCTGGGACCACAGTTCATGCCCCGGGGGGCTCAACCCAGGCCACGTCTCTATGTCCCCCAGCAGGAAATGGGAGCACCTTACATTCAGCAGCATTCCATAGCTCAAGGTGGTGGCATGCAAGCAGATGGGGGCAGTGAGTCACAGCTGGGGTTACAGCAGGGTGGGCTGTCCATGTTACTGCCTCAGCAACCTGCTGGCTCTGCATCACAACAGCCCCAACTTCACCCCCAGGTAGCTACGCCTAACCCCAGTACTCCAAGCACCCAGCAGCATCAGCCTCCGCAACCCAGCATAGTAACAGAGTCACAGGCTGGCTCGGTGGACCCTAGTGTCGATCTGCCAGAGCCTGATCTAGAGGGCCTCAGTGATGCTCCAGGAGATGGAGGTGTGGAGGATGATGATTTGGCTCTGGACCTGGACCCTGACAAAGGAGATGATGATCTGGGAAACCTGGACAATTTGGAAACCACTGATCCACATCTAGATGACTTGCTCAACAGTGATGAATTCGACCTGCTGGCTTACACTGATCCCGAACTGGACCAAGGAGACCCCAAGGATGTGTTCTCAGACCAACTCCGGTTGGTTGAAGCTGAAAGTGAAGCACCTTCATCTTGTCCTGCTTCTGGAGCTGTTAAGGTGGAAGAGGAACCCAAAGTGGAGCCAGGGCAAAACTCCCTTGCAACGGCCCCTGCTGCAGCGGGCAGCTCAGCTGCCCCACAACAACTTTCCACGGAGAGTGCTAACGCTATTAAAATCAAACTAGAGGACAGAGGCCTGACCCCACAGATACAGCCAGGACAGACTGCGGTGAAGGATGAAATGGGAGAAGCTGTATCCATGTTGCTTAGTGGGACCACACCATCAGCCAAGTCCACACAACCAGAGAGCCAGTCTGCTTCACTCGGTTCTGTTAGGTTAGGGGGGCTTCCTTACCCACTGCCCGGCCAAGCAGATCCCTTGTCTTTCCCGCCAACTACCCCACATCCAGATATGGGGGATGATCCATTAGGACTGCCTGATGTTGGGGGTCAGCACTCCCCTGCTGTGGATCTGGCCAAGGTAGAGAGTTCATTAGATGGTGAGCTGCCTCTTCTGATCCAGGATCTGCTGGAACATGAGAAGAAGGAACTACAAAAGCAGCAGCAGCAGCAACAACTCAGCTCTCTCCACCAGGGGGGCATTGCAACACATATGCCAGGCATTCCAGGTCAACAGCAAAACCCACAGGCACCTGGTCAGATAATGCTGCCCCAACACCACCGTCCACCACCCCAGGGAATTATGGGTCAGTCGAGGATGGCGTCTCGTCCACCGCATATGCTGCAGCCACAGCAACAGCAGCAACCAAAGTTGATGGGAAGTGGGATTCCACCCCTACCTCACATGAACATGGCTCAGCAACAAGCTATGATAAGGATGGGAGCGCCTGGGGTCATGCATCCAGGTGTTAATCAGCAGCAGCAACAGCAACAACAGTTAGTCAAACAGTCGCCTTTGGCCAACAGCTTCTTTCCTGATAAAGGTAATTAATATTTGGTGTGGTGTTATTGCCCACACAAGGTGTTATTTATTTACTTGCTGTCTTACCAAATTCTGTTTTATCTGTCACAGATTTAGACAAATTTGCTACTGATGACATCATGGATCCTATTGCAAAGGCGAAGATGGTTGCACTTAAAGGTATCAAGAGAGTGCTCGCACAGGACCCATTGGGTGTCCCCCCTGGGATTAACAGGTAGTTATTATTTACATGTCACCTCAGAAATTAGAATGCTTGTTTGATATTAAATCAGGGATGGAACAATGACCTCAGCACTTCAGTGATCTGCAGTACTTTGCTAACTGGCTGGGCATGATACTGCTATGATTTTTTTTTTTTTTGGAAAGTACACACCACGCATCAGGGAGGTTGTTTAATATCTTCTGTATGTATATCCTGATTTCCTGTCAGCTTGTTGTAACATTGCACAACAGATCTATGAAATGTTTAATAATGATTTTGGAGGACTCCATACTGCTACATCCCATTAGAGGTCTGCTGAGTTGATTCAGGCTGGGCTCGGACCATTTTTTGTTTGTTTTGTTTTTGTTATTTGTTGTTTAATAGATCGGGTTTGGATCGGACTCGGGCTCATTTAACTCCCCATATACATGCAGAGCACACACAAGCCACAGTATGAAATATTGTGATATTGGTTATATTAAAAATAAACATATGCATGTACGCGTGCATTACACGTGACAGTTGACCATGCCGTGCATGCGTGTTTGCATGTATCAGAGAGAACGCACATCAGAAACAGCACACATCAGAGAGAGCACATGTCAGTGAGAGCGTAAAGTGATATTGTCGGTCTCGGGCTGAAAAATTGCAGACTTTGTCGGGCTGGGGCTGGGGCTGGGCTAGGGCTTCAACACCATGGGCCAGGGCTGGGCTAGGGCTGGAGTTTTTGGCCCATGCACTCTACATCCCATCCGTATTGTATATCATGGTGCTTTCATACATGTCAATTCTAGGGCTGTCACGACTAATCAGGTGACAAAAAAAATCCTTTATTACAATTTACTGCCGCGAAGCTTTGATTTATATATTTATGTATGTCTAAACATGCCTGCACATGTAAAATGGCCACATAGGGCAGTAAAGCCTTAGGCTGTCATTACTGTTGGACATAGCTGTGGATTATTTGAGTCGAGAAAATGGATGAAGGCAAAGATTAACAAAAAATCAGAATAGGGAGCCAAACAAATAACAGAAAATGTCGAAAGTTGAGACAGTTTTCAACTGTAATGCATAGAAAATGCAATGGTCTGCAAGCATGGCAAAACTGAACTTGTTTGACATAACAGCACAACATCCATTACAAATGTCTAATTATCTGATTGGAACCTTTCTGTACACTCGTTGGTTATCTTACATTAAAAGGTGTATAAAATGACAACACAAACGCATAAACCAGAGATAAAAAAAAAGTATATTGCAGAGGGAGATATTCCATTACACTGGGCAACAGGGGGGAACAAGATTGTAAATTGTAGGCCACACTGAATCTTATGTTACATTGTTGCTCTTGAATAAATCACTTCAAGGTAATGTTTTCTTATCTAACTTGATTTAGTGTCAGAGTAATCAATGGATTACTTGATTCGCAAAAAAGTCAGTAGTGACAGCCCTCGTAAATTGTATGTTTTGTGTTCTGTCCAGACAACAAGTTTCTCTGTTGGCCCAGAGGCTGGTCTCAGCCCCAGGAACAGATTCACAAGGTCAACTTGCATCTGGACCATCCAAGGTATGTTTTCTTGTATTTCAGTGAAAATGTCAGTAATCCATTTTAAGGAGTTTTTGTTTTAATGGTTCTGTTTTATTTAATGCATAGGAGGGTGAAACCAGTGACCAAACCCAGTCAAGACCTAACCCTCCCCAGTTTGTACAAGGAATCATCAGTATGTTCTAAATGTTGTTCTCAGACTTTCTCCATTTGTTTTTGCATTGTGAAAGATTTGAACATATCTTGCTTTTTAAATGTTGCTTACGGAATAGTTCTCTTATGGATGTTCTTTTATTTCAGATGATGCAGAACAGCACCAATATGAAGAATGGCTTCTCCACACACAGCAGTTACTCCAAATGCAACTAAAATTTTTAGAGGAGCAGATCGGAGCTCATCGCAAGTCGCGTAAGGCTCTGTGTGCCAAACAGCGCACTGCTAAGAAAGCTGGCAGGGAGTTTGCTGAGGCAGATGCAGAGAAGCTCAAACTGGTTACAGAAGAGCAGAGCAAGATCCAGAAACAACTTGACCAGGTATGGAGATGAACTTCAGAAACTCACTTTTCAACCTCACTAGTCATGAATGTCTCATATTTGTATGAAACTTAAACTTCATACAGAAATTCTCTAAATCTAAACACAATCGTTTTTGGTTCTTTAATTCGTTTTCCAGGTTCGTAAGCAACAGAAGGAACACACCAATCTCATAGCAGAATACAGAAGCAAACAGCAGCAGCATCAGCAGGGCTCAGGCATTTTGAACCCAGGGTCTTCCTCACAGGGATCTCCTCACATGATTTCCAAGATGCCTGGTCAAATGATGATTGGCCAGCAGGGGGCTCCAATGATGGGTCAACACCCTGGAATTATGCCCCAGGGTGGAATGCCTGTCAGGATGCCCCAAGGGCAGCCCTTTATGGGAGGAGCCCAAACCCAGCACCCTGGAACTCTAGCTACCAGGGCCCCTGTTCCCCCTGGTGCTCCACCTGGGTTCTTCCCACAGGGGGCTGGAATGCAAGGTTCAGATCCCAGGACGCTCCAAGAAAGACATCTTCAGCATAGGATGCAAATGGCAAAACTTCAGCAACAGCAGCAGGTGATGATGGGCCAGCAGCCAATGCCACACCCAGGGCAACAGGCTGGCATGATGACCCAGCCACAGCCTGGCATGATAAGTAACTCACTCATTGTCCAACAACAACAACAACAACAACAACAACAACAACAACAAAACATTCAACAGGGAATGCTGGCTAACCAGGCCAGTCAGCAGAACATGATACAGGTTCAGCAAGGAATGGTGGGAAGCCAGACTTTGGCCCAACCACCACAGAACCTTATGGCTGGACAACCTGTAAATCAGGGCATGATGACAGCACAACCTGGGATGGTTGGGAGTCAGCATGGTGGACCACCCCAGCAGCAGCAGAGGCCCCAGGTAATGATGGGCCAGCAAGGAATGGTTGGATCTCCGACTCATCCTGGCCTGAGGGGTCCCCAAGGCCAGATGGTTCCCCAACAACAGAACATCCTGACTCAGCGCATGCTTTTATCTCAGCAGCAGCAGCAGCAGCAGCAGAATGCTGCTAAGAAACTTGTCCAACTTCAACTACAGCAGCAGATGGCACAGCAAAGACAACAAACACAAGGTCTAATTAGTCAGTCCAGCCAAGAACAAGGACTTTCCCAACCCTCTGCTCCACAATTGGGTCCTTCTCCTTCAGTAGGAAGTATCACACCCCAACCACAATCATCTAATGAAAGCTTGCAGAAGGGGTTTTCACAAGACATCCAGAACTCAGGTCCCAAGGAGGGAGGGATTCTCAGTCCTGATCCAAGAACCCCGCCACAGCAAATCGGACCATCCACTCCCAGTCAGATGGCCCTACAAGGCTCTGCGGGAGATCAACAACTATCAGACCTGGCACAACCACAACAGCAGCAGCATGAGCATCAGAACCAGATTTATATGACCCAGCAACCACAACCAAATGCCCATTCTGTACCTCAGCAGCAACAATCTGGCATGCTTCCTCAAGTACAGTCGCAACAACAAATTCAGAGCTCTCTCCAGAGGCAGGGATCCCTCAATGCAGAGAAGCCTGGTTTGATTACTGTAAAGGAGGAAGGGCAGCAGATAGATTTCTTAGCTCAACAGCAACAACCGCAAAGTTCTCAAAATGTCAGTCAGCAGTCACAAGATCCCAGCATCCAATCACATGAAGGAAAGGGCCAGATGCAGAACATCACAGGCCAGAACCTCTCTGGCCCATCACAGCAAGTTATGATTGGTCATCCTAGTCCACAGCAGCAAGCACTCATGGCTCAGCAGCAGAAGCAACAGGCCATGATGGGCATGATGAGAGCCCAGCAGCAAGGGATGATGGGACAGAGAGCAGGGGTTCCACCTGGACAAATCCGCATGCCCATTAATATTCAGGCCATTATTGCTCAGAACCCTCAGCTCCGCAGTCTTCCTCCAAACCAGCAGATCCAACACATTCAGGCCATGATTGCCCAGCGACAGCTCCAGCAGGGCCAGATGCTGAGGATGTCTGTAGGCCAGGGCCAGACAGGCCAGATAAGGCCTCAAGTGCAGCAGATGGGGCAGCGGATGCTTGGGATGGAAGGCCAGCAGCTACCATATGGAATCATGTCAAAACCGGGAGCAGTTGGCTCGCCACAACACTCAGGCATGATGGGCCAACAACAAGGATTGGCCTCTCAGATGCAGCAGGGAATGATGGTCCCTGGGCAACAGCAACAGGCACAACTAGGACAGGTAGTGCAGCACCAGCAGATTATGAGAGGCCAGGTGCCATTGCCTCGTTCCCCAATGGACCAGAGCCGTATGGTAAGACCCATGTCTCCACGTCAGCCCCTGGCCAATTCTCCTGGAGATCCACAGCGCCATTCCATGGTCCAGGCTATGGGCATGCATCCACCTACTCCAAACCAGCATCAACAAGCCCCCATGGTAGCAGCCCGCTTGCAGGGCTCACCAGCCCATGCAGGCTCTCCAAGAGGACCCTCAGCTCAGAGACTTGAGTCGGGCATGAGCCCAGCCACCCCAGGCACACCTCATTCAACCCATGCCTCGTCCCCTTCTATAGCTGATGGTGGAGCTGGAAAGGGTAGTCCATACAACCAAGTCAAGGCATCTCCACTGAGGTCTCCTAGGGCCAAGAGTCCACTTGATTATCCAGGATTGAAGGCAGAGCCTCAAACCTCAAACAATGAAACACCTCAGATGAACCTTGTCCCTGCCAGTTGTTCACAACAATATAATATTGCTCAGCAATCAGTACCGGTACAGGCACAGTCTGGCTCTAGAGAAGGGGGCTTTTGCAAGATGACCTTGCAGAACATCAAACAAGAGCCAAGGGAGGTGCAGTGTGACAATGAGGGAAGAGACGAAACTCACTCTGGGGCCATAAAGCGAGAAGCCACTGGTGAGCCAGTAAACCCTGCCAACAGTGCTAGCTTTGCAAACACTGGAAACATGACAGGAGATCCTGGTGCACAAGGCGCCAGATCTGAGACTGGACAGCAACTACTCCAGAAACTCCTGAGAACTAAGAACCTACAGCTGGCTGCTCAGAGACCCTCTGAAGGTATCCACAATGAAATCAATGGCCATATAAACAACAAACTGGCCATGCTGGAGCAGAAACTTCAAGGGACGCCACGCAATATGGAAGTAAGTTTTCCTCTCTTACATTATTTGTTGTGTGTTGGTAGCTGGAAAATTAGGGAGCGCCCTTTTAAGTAATTTTCTTGACTGCGACAGGATCTACAGTCCATCACGAAAAGGGCTCCTGTGGCAAAGGCCAAACGCACAAATAAAACTACTGGGGAACGGGGACCTAACTCTCGGAAGAAGAACAAAAAGGAGGAGGTTGGAAAGAGCGCAGAAGCTTTAATGAAACAACTGAAACAGGTCAGAAGAGAGTGCCAGTAACTTATTTAGACTGATTTGGCTGTTGGGTTTTTTGATTTCTGACAAATGGTCATTTGCCCCCAGGGTCTCTCACTGCTACCCCTTATGGAGCCTTCAATCACTGCCAGCTTGGACCTGTTTGCTCCCTTTGGAAGCAGCCCAGCTAATGGCAAAGCCCAGCTTAAGGGCTCCTTTGGAAATGCAGTGCTGGACAACATCCCAGACTATTACTCTCAGCTGCTCACCAAGGTAGCACAAAATTATGCTATGTATCTCTAAATGGTTGATTGCAGTTTGTTTCATTCAGCTGGCCATTTGATTGTACAAACTCAGCCATTTTCTTATATTGATGCTCTTTGTTTTTACAGAGTAATCTCAGTAACCCACCAACACCTCCAGCTTCCCTGCCACCTACACCACCACCCTCAGTGCAGCATAAGCTGCTCAATGGGGTGACTGCTGTGGAGGAGCTGTCTGAGGGCCAGAAAGAGACTGAGACAACAGAAGACACTATAGGTAAGCCATAAGTAATTTAGCCTAGATAAATGTTGTCCTTAATTCTTTCAAAATCCATATGTAATTTTCAGTTGAATGTGAAATACTCTACATTTGGTCTACAGATTCTGTTGCAGAGGAGGTGAAGAGTGTGGACATTCTAGCAGCTCTCCCCACCCCACCACATAATCAAAATGAAGACATCAGGTATGTTATGAAGCCTAGATTAATCCTTTTTTTTTAATCTGCAACATACATGGTCCTCTTTTTGCTGAGAATCTTTAAACTTATCAGATGTCTTTCTTTTAGAATGGAGAGTGACGATGACGACGCCTCTGAAAGCATCATCCCAGCATCCTCCCCAGAGAGTAATGTTGGTGATGAAACGTCACGTTTTCCTCACCTCCGAGAGCCCAAGGAGGAAGAGACTGAGAGATCGATATCCCCCATCATCCCCCTCATACCTCGCACAGCCATCCCAGGTTCAAACACAAAAACATGTTTGCATTTAGCAATTGTGATGAAAGCAGATATTAATCATTATATTCAAAATCTATTAACACTAAATTGATTTGTTTTTGCTTTGCCGATTTTATCCTGTATTTAGCGTTCCCAGAGAATAAACCATTTGAAGCAGCTGAAAATAAAGTTGTTCCCACACCCAACCACTGGGACAAGGCCAAGAGCAATGAAGTTTCAGTAACCTTCATGCTCTCTTCTGCTGCAGCCAAGGTTTTGACCTATAATGCTTCCCTATTAAAGTTGATTTATCTCAGTGTAGAGTTACCAGAAATTTTAAAAATGTCTCCGTTATCTGTTGTCCAGAATCTGGACCAAGTTATGGTGGCCATGGCCCAGCTCCTTCACATACGAATGCCAGGTTCCTATGAGGTCACCTCCCCCCCTAGCCCAGGCACACCTGGAGCCACTGGGCCAGGGAAAGCTCCAGACCAGTCAGGTACCTGTAGCTTTGGTTACTCTCCAATTAAATATTCTAAGATGATTGATTCATTGAATGAATATAGCAAAGAAACTGATGGGGCGATTGCTTGTATTTTTAGGCTCTCTGTGTGTAAAGGATGGCACTTCACCTAGCCAGGATGAGTGGTTGAGGCAGTTTGATGTCTCTCTACCTGGCTGCACTTTGAAGAAACAGGTTGATATTCTGTCACTCATTAAACAGGTCAGTAACTACTTGTCTCTGTAAGACAATATTCTAACAGTATAGGGGTTATCGGTTATGCCATAATACAAGAAAATATACGAATGCTGTATTTTGCACTGATAATATGGCCTTAAGATCTTATGCATTCACTTTTGTTCTAAGGAATTTCCTGAGCACGAGGACAAACCGGTCCAGCACTGTTACACAACCAATGTTAACGACTTGGATGTGCGCCATCTTCCTGTTATACCAGTGGAGGAATCTCCACCCCCATCACCCTCCCCTCCACCTGCTTCCCTGTCTGCCCCAGATCCTCCTGCTTGTGAAGCTGAACTTTTGACAAAGCCAGTCTCTCCCTCCTCTCCCTCCAGCCCTGCCATTGTCCAAATCAAGACTGAGCATGAGCAGGAGGCTATTGCACTTCCAAGTAATACACATTTATCTGAAGGTACAGAGTTTGCAGTTGCTGCTGCAGAATCTACAACTGATTCAGCTGCAGCCTCAGAAGTTCCTGACCCCACCAATCCTACTGAAGATAGTCTGGTTACAGATACTAAGGAGGAAGATTGTGCTGCTGAGCCAACACATCTTCCTAAAGACTCACCTACCACTGAGTTATCCCCCAAGGTCATCAAGCAGCGCAGACCCCTCTCTCCTGATGAAGTGGTACAGCCAAAAGTGAAGAAATGGAAGGGGATTCGCTGGAAGCGTCTTCAGATTGTCATTACTATTCGAAAGGGTGGCTCTAAAAAGGAGAACAGCCGTGAGGTATCAGAGCTGATGGAGCGCTTGCGCATCACTCTGCGGCCAGACAAGCTGCCTCGAGACAAACGCAAGTGCTGTTTCTGCCACGAAGAGGGGGACGGAGCCACAGATGGACCAGCCCGTCTGCTTAACATTGATGTGGACTTGTGGGTGCATCTCAACTGTGCCCTATGGTCCACAGAGGTATATGAAACCCAGGGCGGTGCCCTCATCAATGTGGAGGTGGCCCTGCGTCGCGGCCTGCGCACACGTTGCGCCTACTGCCAGAAAACAGGTGCTACCAACAGTTGCAACCGCCTCCGTTGTCCGAATGTCTACCATTTTGCCTGTGCGATCCGTGCGCGCTGCATGTTCTTCAAAGACAAGACTATGTTGTGCACCCAGCACAAGCTAAAGGGGCCAAGTGAAGAGGAACTCAGCACCTTTGCAGTCTTCCGCCGTGTCTACATTGAGCGTGACGAGGTAAAGCAGATCGCCAGCATCTTGCAGCGAGGCGACCGCATCCACCTGTTCCGTGTAGGTGGCCTCATCTTTCATGCTGTTGGTCAGCTGCTACCCTCCCAGATGGCCATCTTTCATTCACCCACTGCTATCTTCCCCGTCGGCTATGAGGCCACACGCATCTACTGGAGTACACGTGTGCCCAACAAACGCTGCCGCTACCGCTGCCGCATTAATGAGAATGAGGGTCGACCGCTATTTGAGGTGCGCGTTCTGGAGCAAGGCATGGAGGATTTGCACTACCGTGACACTAGCCCAGAGGGTATGACCCTAAACATTGTTCCTGCTTCATTCTTTTGATACATCTTTTACAACAATACCTTAAGGCTGATTGTATTTTAAGTCACAGACTTTTTCCTCAGGCATCTGGGACCGGGTGGTCCAAGAGGTGGCTAAGCTTCGGGATGAATCGGCCATGTTGAAGCTGTTCACGGACCACGTCAAGGGGGAGGAGATGTATGGCCTCACTGTCCATGCTGTCATGCGCATCACGGAGTCGGTAAGAGTTTCCTTAGAAAGTGGACCAAAACAGCCACTTACTTTGTCCATCATGTAGACCAAGCGTATAATGTAATCCTTCTAAAGCCCACCATTTTCTATGCAAAATGTTTACATTCATTTTCACAGATAATGTAACAGAAGTAATGATAAATACTCGGAAGCCTGAAAGGACCTAGAGCCAAGGCCCATGTCAGAAAGCATTAGCTGAATCTAATATTACAGTATTTACTGATATAGTTTGCACTAGTAGAGACTTAAGTCAAGTCAAGTCAAGTCAAGTCAGTGTTATTTGGATAGCCCAATATCACAAATTACAAATTTGCTTCAGTGGGCTTTACAGCAATATAATATCCTGTCCCTGTGAATCTTGCACAAGGAGTAGGGAAAAGCGAAAAGAGACATTTCCTGCATTAATTGCATTAATCAATAAAATATCACATTATCTGATTCATAAGCTATTTTTATTATCTGCACTTGTATGTTACTGTTGTTTGGTGAACCACATGTTCAAGAGTTGTGTATTGTGCTTAGTTGCCCGGGGTGGAAAACTGCCAGAGCTACCAGTTCCGCTATGGTCGCCACCCCCTGATGGAGCTCCCTCTCATGATCAACCCCACTGGCTCTGCTCGCTCTGAACCTAAGGTTGCTACACATTGCAAGAGGTAAGACAGAATTACAATAGGATAGATAGTACTTGCAATAACAGCCACCTTTCCCTATGAATTCTTTGACTAGGAGTATTTCAGAGAAATAACTTGACTTCATATCTCCTCTCTCTTCTTTCATGTCCTCAGGCCCCACACCCTAAATAGCACTAGCATGTCCAAAGCTTACCAGAGTACCTTCACTGGGGAGATCAACACACCTTACAGCAAGCAGTTTGTTCACTCAAAGTCCTCCCAGTACCGGCGGCTGAAGACTGAATGGAAGAACAACGTGTACCTGGCTCGGTCACGTATCCAGGGCCTGGGTCTTTACGCCGCCAAGGACCTGGAGAAGCACACCATGGTCATTGAGTACATCGGCACTGTCATCCGTAATGAGGTGGCCAATCGTCGTGAGAAGATTTACGAGGAGCAGGTAAACTGACTCAGTACTTAAAATACACCTTTGCATGGTTACTGTTTTGGTCTGGAAGAAAATGTATGCAATTCGGGCATCTGGGTAGCGTAGCGGTCTATTCCATTGCCTACCAACACAGGGATTGCCAGTTTGAATCCTTGTGTTACCTCTGGTTTGGTGGGGTGTCCCTACATACGCAATTGGACGTGTTTGCGGTTGGGAAGCCGGATGTGGATATGTTTCCCGGTCGCTGCACTAGCGCCTCCTCTGGTCAGTCAAGCCGCCTGTTCAGGGGGGAGGGGGGACTGGGGGGAATCGTGTGATCCTCCCATGTGCTACGTCCCCCTGGCGAAACTCCTCATTGTCAGGTGAAAAGAAGCGGCTGGCAACTCCACATGCATTGGAGGAGGCATGTGATAGCCTGCAGCCCTCTCCGGCTCAGCAGAAGGGGTGGGACAACGAGCGGGGCGGCTCAGAAAATAGGGTAATTCATTGGCCAATTATAACTGGGGAGAAAAGGGGGGGGCACAAAAAAATTATGCATTTCAATAATTCACACATCATAAAGTTTGGCAGTTGCGCAAGAAGTCAGAAAAATAAAAAGTTGGTCTGTCCAGATACTCGTGACAGCAATTTTTTGATAATTGTTGACCCACTGTTTCATAGTTGGTTGTGTGAATAATAGTCTGAGGCTATAGAATGCTGTAGCCTGGTTGTAAGTAATGTCACCCAGCCGCTAACAACATAGATCTGATTGATAGCTTGCCAAAATCAGTCAAGTAATAGATATGGCTAAAAAGTTTAGAATTTTGAATTAAAAAATGTGTATAAACCATGTAAACAGCTGTATTTTGTTCATTCACCACTGTTTCCTGGATCTTTCTCCCCCACATAGAACCGAGGCATCTACATGTTCCGCATCAACAATGAGCAGGTGATCGATGCAACCCTGACAGGTGGCCCAGCTCGGTGAGCGGTACTTGTGCAAATGATCGCCCTTGGTTTCACTGTTGTATCCATCCTGTATGTTTTACCTTTTTTTTAACCTCTTTTTCAGCTATGTCAATCACTCTTGTGCCCCCAATTGTGTCGCTGAGGTTGTTACATTTGATAAAGAAGACAAGATCATTATCATCTCCAGTCGCAGGATCCCCAAGGGAGAAGAGGTCTGGTGCTTTTTAGCATAAACACATTAATTTCTGGTGCCTCCAAATATGTCACTCAAAATGATCAAGATAGTCTTTAATTATCTCAATCTCTTCTTTTCAGCTGACCTATGACTATCAATTTGACTTTGAGGATGATCAGCACAAGATCCCTTGCCATTGTGGAGCCTGGAATTGTCGGAAGTGGATGAACTAAAATGGAGAAGGGGGAGAGAGAGAATTGCCTTCTCACTGGTGCCAGAACACTCCTGCGCCAAAGCCTTTTGAATCCTACTTACCCAGTGCATAAGCTGTTTTGAAAGACGTGGAGGAAGACAGGCCTCCCATCTGTGAAAGACTATTGTGTTCACACCTGTAGCCAAAGGTTTGAAGAGCATTAACCGATGTAAAGCAACCAACCACCTCCGCTAACAGCAGCCTGATGGTGGGACAATCTTTTCTGTTTGGCCTGGTGGATTGATCCTTTCCTCTGCCAAAAGCAACCCTTTCCACCTCTACTGCACCCTCTCAATAAGCTGACAGTGGCTGGAAACAATCCTCAACCTCTACCAAATGATACTGATCCTGCTCTTCTGTCTAATATCAATACTCATAGTACAGAGCTCATCCAGAAGCTTTGAGGAAAAAAAAAAGCCATTAAGTACTAAGAATGAATTAATGCATTTTTATGTTTTAAGTTGGACCTATTTCCTTTCCTACACCCCTCCCTCCCCCCACCTCCCAGGAAAAAGACACTTTCCCATCAAGTCATCAATGAAGACAACATGGATATTGGCTAGCAAGACAATCCTAATGTGGCTCTATGTAGGGCTAAGTATGATTGATGGATAAGATGTAGGTTAATTTTAAGGCGGAGATGCTATTAACCTGTGGCTCCAGAGGCACCGGATATTTCAACTGTGCGGAGTCTAAAGGTGGGTTAGTTGGACCCAGTCTACCTCATTGATTTAGTGGGAAGTGACTGCTTTCTATATATATAAAAAAAACTGTTAACTGCTACTGTGGAAATCGGGGGGAGGGGGGGGGTGTTTTTACAGGCTTAGCCTTCTCGGACAAGCAGGGAAACTAGCAGCAGGTTTGCTCTATCTACTCTATGCTGATGATGATTCACAATAATGAGCCAACATTATTATTAGTCATGAATTATTTATACAGAGGAGATATATGACAGTTTTGATAAGATATTGCATTAAAATCACAATCAGGAGCTTAGCAGGTGTCCTGTATGCCACCAAGATTACCCTCGACTTTCATGTAGCTTTTTTTGTTAGCTATTTTCTTCCTTTTCTATCTATTTATGCGTCTAGAAACCGATTCTTTTAGATGTGTGAAAGCACAAAATAACATCCACTTTTTGAGTTGCTGAAGACATCGTATTGATGATAGTGAAGTCTTCTTGCAGGACTATACACTGATGAGCCAAAACATTATGACCACTCACAAGCGAACCAAATAACATTGATCATCTCCAAACAAGGGCACATGTCAAGGTCTGGGTAGATTAGATGGTAAGTGAACAATCAGTTATCATAGTCAACATGTTGGGTGCAGGAAGACATGAGCAGGAGTAAAGACTTTGACGAGGGCCAAATTGTTTGGGCCAGATGACTGGGTCAGAGCATCTCTGAAACGACAAGGCTTGTGGGATGCTCCTGGTCAGCAGTGAGTATCTACTGACAATGGTCCAAGGAGGAACAAACTACAAACCGGCAACAGGGTGTTGGGCGCCCAAGGCTCATTGATGTGCAAAGGCAACAAAAGCTATCCTGCCTGGTCCAAGCTAACGAGGTGTACTGTGGCACAAGTCACAAAATTTTTTAGTGATGGTTACAGGGGGAGTGTGTCAAAACACACAGTGCATTGCACCCTGCTGTGTATGGGCTGTGTAGCCACAGAACAGACAGAGTGCCCATAATGAACCCTGTCCACTGTCGAAAGTGCCTACAATGGACACATGAGCATCAGAACTGTAACATGGAGCAATGGA
Organism: Lampris incognitus; assembly: GCF_029633865.1. NCBI lineage: Eukaryota > Metazoa > Chordata > Actinopteri > Lampriformes > Lampridae > Lampris > Lampris incognitus. The sequence goes on along the minus strand of NC_079212.1, from coordinate 22,065,733 downwards.
AGAAGGTCAACTGGTCCGATGAGTCCCGTTTTCTTTTATTTCATGTGGATGGCCATGTATGTGTGCCATTTACCTGGGGAAGTGATGGCATCAGGATAAACTTTGAGAAGACAAGCCAGTGGAGGGAGTGTGATGCTCTCAGCAATGTTCTGCTGGGAAACCCTGGGTCCGGCCATTCATGTGGATGTCAATTTGACATGTACCATGAACCTAAACATTGTTGCAGACCAGGTACACCCCTTCATGGCAATGGTATTCCATGATGGCAGTGACCTCTTTCAGCAGGATAATGCGCCCTGCCACACTACAGACATTGTTCAGGAATAGTGTGAGGAACATGATGAAGTGTTTAAGGTGTTGTCCTGGCCTTCAAATTCTCCAGATCTCAATCCGATTGAGCGTCTGGGATGTGCTGGACCAACAAGTCCGATCCAGGGCAGCTCCACCTCACAACTTACAGAACTTGAAGGATCTGCTGCTAATGTTTTAGTGCCAGATACCACAGGACACCTTCAGGGGTCTTGCATGCCTCAGCGGGTGGCACTGTTTTGGCAGCACACAGAGGGCCAACAGCATATTAGGCAAGTGGTCATAATGTTTTGGCTCATCAGTGTGGCGTTAAACTACCCAAGTGAAGGAGACGTGCTTTAAGCCCAACTCTAACAACCAGCTGGTGGATGCGTGACTACTACCCCGTTTTAAGCTTTTATTCCCCAACATCACAGCTTTTTCCGCTACCCGACCATGAACCTTGAATCATGCCTCTTCCTTTCTGTGTCATGTTAGTGGACTGTTGTTAAACTTTTACTGTAGTGAGTTTTCCTCTGCCTGAGTGCAGCCTTCAGTGTATCAGCTCCCCTGTAGTGTGCTTTTTCTAGTGGTGGTATCGTCTTAAGGCTGAACCAATGGCAGGGGAAGACTTGTTTTAAATGAAAAAGGGCATTTGTTTTCATTTCTATGTAAGGTGAATGAGAAAATCTTATAAGAAGGGAGCTTTACGAAAACGCCACCTTCCCATTATTACCTGTTTTCCTCTTCCCCCTAACCTGAGACCTCACAGGATTAAAAATGCAAAAGTGTACAAATTGTATATATATATATAAATAAATAAATATATATATACATACACGCACACACACACGCACACACACACATACACACACACACATACATATTAGGGGACAACAAACTCTCTATCCAACCCCTTTTTAATCAATAGTCAATAAATGTAGAGAAATAAAATTGATTAAAAAAATTCAACCACTGGATATCATTTTATCAAAAAGATAAAGCTGTATATATATAAATAAATGTAAAATGGCAAACTAATATCTTTATGTATATGAACCAGAGTGTTTTTGCATTTACCTGTTTTTCTATTAGTGTTTTTTGCTATGAGCTTTCAAAGACAAGTTTGTTAAAAATGAGTTTGTGGAAATGACTGGTCTTCTCCAATCAACTGGGATGAGAAGCCGTGGTAAATACTAAATTGTTTGCGAAAGGATCCATGTGGAAAGTCATGATTATTAGACATGAGAATCACTTATTGCGTAAAGCAGTACAATGGTGCATAGCATTTTTGTATTTATGTAATACTGTTCATGTGTTCATTTTCTTATTATTTATGCTACTGCTCGTTGATTACCAAAACCTCTCCCTTAATTGGTCATAATTTGATTCGTATAATCTTTGAATGGAAAATCTTGAATTCCCTTGGATAGTACTGTTATTAGTGTTTTGCTTTTTTAAATCCTCCCAATAGAAGTGTGAATGTGTTGGTATACCTTGTGAAATGGTTACTTGCCCTTAATGTATGTTATGATGTAATACTCAAAAATTAATCCCAAACTTAACTGATAATGGATTGCACTCTCCTAGTATAATGGAGTATTTCTCTAAAGTGGTAGATATTGATCTGATGATATATATATATATATATATATATATATATATATATATATATATATCTCATGATATGTATTTTGTATATTTCTATTTCAAGGGAAGACCATAACAAGACATTATGCCGCTCACTGGATTTTAGCCTGAATAATTTTTACCTTCTCTTATCTTAATTTAAATTCTCTGCATATCTGATAATTTAATAGTTTGCTCAAACTGAAGTTTTTTTTTTAACATAACCGACTTTTTAAAAAGATGTTGCATCTGTACAGCAGAGATACTTTTAGGGAATATGAATAAATATAATGATCATTTTTATTGTATGTGGCATGTTTTGTATGGATATTATTTTGAACTGTACATATTTTTTGACGACGCCAGAGGTTGCATCTCTTTATAAACAGTTTTCCCCTCCCTTTTCCCATCATCTGATTACTTTGTCTGCTTTCATTTCTTGTAAAGGAAAATAAAATGCATTTTAAATACGTCTTTTTTCTTTTTTGGGGGGGGGCGTGTTTACTATATGCTGGACATGTAAAATTTCTAAATAAGGGAACCTTATGAATATATCCAATAACAAGCTGCAGAAAATTAATCCTTAATTGCCATAAATAACCAAACATGAAAGCCATGGAAATGAGTTTGACTCTAATATAATCTCTCATCATGTGCAGGACCTTGTTATATAACTGGGACCTTCAAAGGAACCATTAACAGGAGGCTTTGAAGTCCAAGAGCCTTCAATCAAGCCACATTTGGAAGGAAAACATTTTGGCTGTAATGTCTCCTGATCTTTGATTAAAAATGGAGTAGAGCTGCCTAATTCATCACTACCTTGTTATATATGAATACAGTGGATATCTTCCTGTACAGATGATAAGCTGCTTGTGAGACCTACCCATAACAGAGGGCCCTCATGACAAAACTGTGCCCATCAAGAGAGTGTGTGTGGGGGGGGGGACAAAAAAGTCACCAATAAGAAAAAAATGGTATTTATTGTATATTATCTATGTACACATTCAAACTAATCCTGAAAAGACTTGCATGACATGATTTTTGAAATATTATTCATGAACAGGACGTTTGATGGTAAAATACCCATGGCAACAAACCAAACATGGACAGGAGTATATGACATTTTGGTTCACCTGACGAGTCTCTTATTGCCCTCCGAGCACCTTCTCTTCTACACTCTGCCTGCACAACTTCTCAACCCATGTTACAGTAGCAGCGACATTTATGGGGTATACACGCCCGACAATCCAAACTAAAAGGACATTAAAAAAAAATTCTCAGTTCATGTAATGTAATTAACCACCCCAGTGGACACTGAGGCCCCAGTGTTTGAGACAGCATGCATAACAAGGTACTACCATGACACATTGATTCTGGTTGTGCAGATCCTGGTTCATCAAGTGTTAGTAAATGTTGTTAACATCAGCCCAAGTTCACGTGAGCAGAACAGTGCAGAGCCCAATTATGACAAAATACCAGAGCAATGCTTTCATCGTCTTGTCTGCAAACACAAACCGATTCGCATTACAAGTGGTCATATAGGTGCCGACCATGGCATAGCAAGACAACGTGTGGTTTCATTGTACAGTGTGTCAGCTGAAGTAGATGACGCGTTACGTTTCACGTCCAGCAATAAGTTGCCCTGATCCAACTGAAATTCAAAATGATAATTGGTCTGTATTTCTGAATTAAGATTAGTGATTAAGAGTTTGGAGGGCAGATAATAGTAAATATTCCAGTGTCGACGATAGAAGATGGCTACCACCCCAGAGGACTTGAAAACTGATTTGGTTCAATGAGTTCTGAAAAGAACTCACCAAAAATTATAAAAAGTCACATAGTGAACTGGGATCAGTAGTACCCCCAAAACTGCAAGTGAAACATAAAATCCAGTGGCTGACAGGCCCGTTTCCTGGCACAGTTAGCAACCATTCAGACAGATTAAACAACAGTTTTCTGAAAAGTACCATTCACACAAAGTTACTGGTCAAACATCAAACTGGTGCTTGAGGCATAAAAGGAAAAATACAAGTTTTATATACAAATCATATGTACCCATCATCAGTAGTGTCTAACATTAAAAGTCAAAAGAAAACACCCATCATGTTGTCTTTACACAAAACGCAAAAAATATATTAAAAAACAAAACTTTTTAATTGACATTTATGCCTGTTATTTGCTCAGTGTGCATGATGTCATTGCTCATCACCTATGAGGTTATGGTAACATCCATATTCCAACCCAGTATCTTACTGAATGAATGCAATGACCCCTGGCCTAACTTCTTAAATATGCACGAAGACTGGGGCTGAATTCATACATTCATTTTCATAAGACCCTCACTCCTCACATCTCATCTCACAGTGTGTTAATTAACGTGGAATAAAACTATCAACAAATAAATTAAAAAAAAGCAAACAAAAACAAAAAAATCATCCCAAACACTATCCCTGCCACATTTCAAATCAACATCAGGACCGGACCACATCCAACATGTGATACCTGCAGGTGTCACACGAGGTGAGGAAGCTACAATTGAGTGCAACTCGTCCCCAACTGTGGGCTGTTTTAAGTGGGGAGAAAAAGCACAATTTGTCTGATTATGCTGAATTAAAAGGAAATCGATAACACGTCATCAAATGAACTACAAAGTTATTCTGGCAGGCAACTGTGTGCCTGGAGTCTGGAAACATTGTAGTAGTCAACACAATTGATGCCTTTTACAAACTACAAAAAATGTCTTGGAAACAGTGCTTCATCCCCCTTTCCTCACACACTCAACACAACAGAGCATGAGGCTGCCCAGGGCATCAGGGGATTAGGTCAACTGTATAGTTCTTTAACTTAATATAAAACCCACAACATATTAACGTAACCCACACATGTCTTCTTGATGCGGTCAGTCGATCACGGGAGGTAAAAAAAAAAAATCACAACGAAAAATCCTGTCAATGTACAATAGTAAGAATTCCTGCCATGGGAAATGAAAGAAAAAGAAAACAAGGAAAAATAGGTTGGATGTTATGATATTAACAGTGGTGGTGCTGTAGTGTTGTGGCCCATGGAGAAGGGATCAGAAGGATGGAGGTGCAGGGGAGGAGACAGGGAGACATAAGGGAGATGGGTGTGGTGTGTGTGTGTGTGTGTTGGCGGTGGGGTGCGGTAGGAAGTGAGTAAGAGAAGGAAAGGTGGTTCTCAGTAGTTTTGGCTAAAAAGGTGAGGTAGGCCTTGTCACAACTTGGAGTGTGGCTTTAAAACTGGCAGGCTTGTTCATTTGCAGTCTTGTTTTTAGTGTCCGTTTCCTATGGGAGTGTGGTCTGGTTGTGCGTCTCCAGCGTGCGTCCCCTGGCTGTCCGGCTTGCTCACATCTTGACATCCTCCTCCACGCTGAGCTGAGACAGAGTCTTCTTGATGCGCAGGGCCGTCAGACGGGCCGCTCCGTTGGCGTACCAGCACTCCCTCATGATCTTCCCCATCACGCGCAATGACTGCAGAGAAGAAGGCAAATAAGTTACGTAAACAGGAGAAAATATAAGGGAGCTGCATTCTTAAAATGAGCCATCCACTATTTTGGGGGGGGAAACCCCCCCCCCCCAAACAAACATGAAGATAACTTAAGGATGAAATTCTGAATCTTTTCTTATAATATTGGGGTTAACTTAAGTCACTGGTTGATTCTACAACAGCCCTTTAACAAGCAGAATACTATTATTTTTTTATACAAAACATTCATTTTTAACATTAAGCATTCAAAGTTTTTAATTATGAATTTGAATGAGGAGTCATTTTTTCTCCAATATGCAAAGAAATACCAGTAAAGTCAAGCTAACTGAGGATACAGCCCCTGCATGTAGCCTAGGTTCTGTCTAGAATATCGACACTGTCAGTATTTCAACAATATATCTGACGGCCTGAACAAAAACAAAAGCTGTACACTACCTCATAGCTCTGCCACCAGTTGGGCACATTAGGCCTCAGTCTCTGGTCACACACCACCTTCCTCATCTCCTCTATGGATGGGTCAGAGGGCACAAGGTCAAAGTAGGGCAGCTGGTACTCCTCGTGGATACCTGTGGCACACAGTGGAAAGCCTGCTCAGTCACTTTATTCCCACTTTGGCTCAGCTCTCATGTTCAATCAGTTAAAGAGTGGCCAAAAAAAATTTACATTTTGGCCATGCGCATATGTTGGCCTTACCTCCAGCATTGCATCGGCGCGCTATCTCCCAGTAAACCAGGCCAAGGGCGTAGATATCTGCACACTTGAAGGAGTCAAAGTGTTTCATGTTGATGGTTTCATCCAGGACCTCTGGCGCCATATACCTGGATGGGGACACAAACAGGTGGAAGATGTTTGTGCTGAATCATTCCCATAGCTGATGATAGGAAAGATCACCTCACCAGCTGAGATTTTTCAAATTGCCGAGTATTCTGCATACATATATGTAAGAGAGAGCTAAGGAGAGCCATACCTCTTGGTACCCACACGCTGGTTGGGTGCTATGTCGATAGTGTCTGTGATAGACTCGTGGCGCACAGCCAGACCCAGGTCAGCGATGGCACACATACCATTCTTCTTCACCAGAATATTTTTAGATTTGAGGTCACGGTGAGCAATGCCAGGCTTACCTGTAGGAATACACATTGATATGCTAACAACATTAACTGAACATTGGGGGAGTGGGCACATACTCACTGAAGAGGAAAAACAGCTGTCCTATGTATTCATTTGTGTACATTTGTGTGCTTGTTATGTGTGAGACTTGACAATCCCAATTAACCCACCCTGAGTGCCCAGGATCTCCATATGCAGGTGTGCCAAGCCACTGGCGGCTGACAGTGCCAGTTTGATCATGCCCTCGATGGTTACAGAGTAGTGGTTTAGGTAATCGAACAGGGAACCGTGCTCATGGTAGTCCGACACCAGCCACAGCTGGGTCCATGTGCCATTGTCTGACAGCATAACAGAGTGAGAGAAGCAGAGGATAAAGAATTAAAACACAGGAATAATGAGATGAGGAGTACTACTAACAAAATCTTTAGTCAAATAATGGTTATCGTCTGTTTAGTAGAATTTTAAATCAAATAAAGGATCTCTTTGACTTTTCACTTGCAGTGCATTTAAACTGTTACTTAGGAATTCTCACTTCTATGATAGTTCCAAGACAAATGTTGTCAGGTTACAATGACTGTAATCCTTGTGCTCATTCTGACTGTTTGCTTGTGAAGTTAGAGAGCTTACTCTACCACTGGTGGTACAAGCCCTTTTAGTGCTGGGGAGCACCCTCACCTTTATTATCTGCTGCAATGAAGCCTAGAATGTTCTCATGGCGCAGCATGATTGTCTGGTAGATCTCAGCCTCCCGGAACCAGGAGCGCTCTTCTCTGGATGAGAAGATCTTTACCGCTACATCACCTCCTCTCCACTTCCCCCGCCACACCTCTCCGAAACGCCCCTTCCCTATAATCTCCTGCAGCACAATGGTCCTTGCCACAGTCCGCTGCACAAACAGAGGCAAACCTGCAGGGGGCAGCAGATACACACAAAACAAACAGTTAAGCGGCTATCGCTCCCAAACAGTTCTAGGTTTGTTCCTTGGCCAATTCCAGGATGTGTTCCTGTAGGTGTATCAGTTTAAGAATGGAAGGGAGGAACGCTGGTTTGAACAGGGAGTCAAAGAGGCTATCTAAGTGAAGAGGGAATGACCATCCCTGAACTGTGGGGGGGGGCTAAGAGTACATATATCACCAGTTGCCATCTTACAATGCTGTGATTGCAAACATTTCCCAATCCTCTGTGAATAGTACACATGGCCATTGTAACTCTAGTTAATGGTCATGGTAGTTTGCATAAGAAACTGATCGTTGTTTTCAGTCATTAGGCCATTGTATTGTTTATAAGGGTGGGGATGAAGAGGTTACTTACAGTGGTGCTTGAAAGTTTGTGAACCCTTTAGAATTTTCTATATTTCTGCACATATATGACCTAAAACATCACCAGATTTTCACACAAGTCCTAGAAGTAGATAAAAAACCCAATTAAACAAATGAGACAAAAATATTATACTTTGTCATTTATTCATTGAGGGAAATGATCCGATATTAAATAGCTGTGAGTGTCAAAAGTATGTGAACCTCTAGGATTAGCTGGTAATTTGAAGGTGAAATTAGAGTCAGGTGTTTTCAATCAATGGGGTGACAATCAGGTGTGAGTGGGTGCCCTGTTTTATTTAAAGAACAGGGATCTATCAAAATCTGATCTTCACAACACATTTTTGTGGAAGTGTAGCAAGATCAAAGGAGATTTCTGAGGACCTCAGAAAAAGCGTTGTTGACGCTCATCAGGCTGGAAAAGGTTACAAAACCATCTCTAAAGAGTTTGGACTCCACCAATCCACAGACAGACAGACTGTGTACAAATGGAGGAAATTCAAGACCATTGTTACCCTCCCCAGGAGTGGTCGACCGTCAAAGATCACTCCAAGAGCAAGGCGTGTAATAGTCGGCCAGGTCACAAAGGAACCCAGGGTAACTTCTAAGCAATTAAAGGCCTCTCTCACATTGGCTAATATTCATGAGTCCACCACCAGGAGAACACTGAACAACAATGGTGTGCATGGCAGGGTTGCAAGGAGAAAGCCACTGCTCTCTAAAAAGAACATTGCTGCCCATTTGCAGTTTGCTAAAGATCACATGCACAAGCCAGAAGGCTACTGGAAAAATGTTTTGTGGACAGATGAGACCAAAATAGAACTTTTTTTGTTTAAATGAGAAGCGTTATGTTTGTGGAAAGGAAAACACTGCATTTCAGCATAAGAACTTTATCCCATCTGTGAAACATGGTGGTGGTAGTATCATGGTTTTGGCCTGTTTTGCTGCATCTGGGCCAGGACGGCTTACAATTTTAATGAGTGCAAACTATCCAGATATTGCAAATAAAGATTTAAATAACTACCATTCTTAAATCACAGGAAGTTGAATCAGTTCATCTAGATGGAACGATGAGTTCTGAATTATACCAGTGAATTCTTAAGGAAAAAGTCAGGACAGCTGTCTGTGAATTGACTCTCGAGAACGTGGGTCATACAGCAAGACAACAACCCTAAGCACACAAGTCGTTCTACCAAAGAATGGTTAAAGACGAATAAAGTTAATGTTTTGGAATGGCCAAGTCAAAGTCCTGACCTTAATCCAATTTAAATGTTGTGGAGGACCTGAAGCGAGCAGTTCGAGGAAACCCACCACATCCCAGAGTTGAAGTTGTTCTGTACGGAAGAATGGGCTAAAATTCCTCCAAGCCGATGTGCAGGACTGATCAACAGTTACCAGAAACGTTGAGTTGCAGTTATTGCTGCACAAGGGGGGGGTGGGGTGTCACACCAGATACTGAAAGCAGAGGTTCACATACTTTTGCCACTCACAGATATGTAATATTGGATCATTTCCCTCAATAAATAATTGACCATGTATAATATTTTTGTCTCATTTGTTTAATTGGGTTCTCTTTATCTACTTTTAGGACTTGTGTGAAAATCTGATGTTGTTTTAGGTCATATTTATGCAGAAATATAGAAAATTCTAAAGGGTTCACAAACTTTCAAGCACCACAATAGATGAATGATGAAACATTTCTCTCAAACACTGTCTCCAGATGAACTGATTCAACTTCCTGTGATTTAAGAATGGTAGTTATTTAAATCTTTATTGGTAATACCTGGATAGTTTGCACTCATTAAAATTGTAATCTACGAGGGACCATGATTTACCTTATTCACATGTGAAATCTATTCAATGTTGGAGCATTTTGGAAAGTTTGGTAAAGAGAAACTGGTTATTTTTTTTTCTCTTTTTGGACCCCCCCCCTTTTCTCCCCAATTGCACCTGGCCAATTGCCCCACTCTTCCGAGCTGTCCTGGCGCTGCTTCACCCCCTCTGCCAATCCGGGGAGGGCTGCAGACTACCACATGCCTCCTTCGATACATGCGCTGTCACCAGCTGCTTCTTTTGACCTGACAGTGAGGCGTTTCACCAGGGGGACGTAGCACATGGAAGGATCACGCTATTTCCCTCAGTCCCCCCCCTCCAAACAGGTGCCCCGACCGACCAGAGGAGGCGCTAGTGCAGCATCCAGGACAGATACCCACATCTGGCTTCCCACCTGCAGACACAGCTAATTGTGTCTGTATGGACGCCCGACCAAGCTGGGGGTAACACGGGGATTCGAAGCGGTGATCCCCGTGTTAGTAGGCAACAGAATAGACCGCTACACTACCCGGATGCCCTGGTTATTTTAATTCAAAGTAAATTTTAGTTAATACAATTTTCTTTAAAACAATTAAAAAAAAATCTAAATCCACACAAAATGTGTTTATCAGCTCTTCATGTTACACTTGGTCACAGTGTTGTGTACTGACCAGAACCTGATCCAGAGGTGGACATGTCATAGATGAGGTCCTGCAAGGTCTTGTCCTTGGCCGGGTAGAGGTGGTCACAGGACGGGTCCTCCACCTCCAGCCTCTGCCTGTGGCTATAGGCCCTCTGGTGATATTGGAACAGAAACACGCCTGCCATCAACAGCACACACAGAAAGAAGACGGGCCCCGCAATCACAGCCACCAGCTCCACTGGTCCCCAGGATCCCCCTTCCTTTGTTGGGGCTAGGAGAGGGCGACAAGAGAGGTGGGGAGAACGGCAGGGAAGGAGACAAAGAAATAGAGAGAAAAACAAGGTGACTTTTAAATTCAATAGACTGAAACCTTCCCACACCAAGCGTCGCTCCTTTTTTACATACAAGTGGTTTTGGAGAGAGGAAAATATTTGGAGGGAAACTCACCTGGGACCTTGAGGTCGACACTGTTGCAGTAATCGATGTAGCAGCAGTGTGTGTTGAGCAGGCCCTCGGCACTCTGGCAGTAGAAGGGCTGCCCAGGAGGGACCAGGTTGTCCCGGTTGATGCAGATTCGCATGTGTTCCTCCTTCCCCTGGATGTAGTATGTGGAGGCCATGCACGCACCGTCTGTCTCACACTCATAGCCCGTCTTCTCACAGTTGGTGCAGTTACACCGTAGAGCTGAGAGAGAGAGAGAGAGAAAGAGAGAGAGAGAGAAAGAGAGAGAGAAAATGGAGCTTAATCACAGTGCAGAGGTCAAATTAAAAAATGGGTTAAATCAGGAAATGTCAGTGATCACGACATCAAGATTTCACAGGCAGCGTAACTCATGAAAACAGTGATACATGAGCAGTTATTTAGATTACAAAAACTTACATGAGGCTCATGCTATTTTAATATAATATATTCAAATATATGATGTGTAGAAGTATGAACTCCTGCATGAAGTCAATTTCACCCCTTCGAGGGAGTTTTTAAGTTTTGTCCAGTAGGGGGCAGGCTAACCACACAATCCCAGCCCTCTAGATACACGCTGGTCCTGTTCAGTGGCAGGCGACCCTGGCGTGCAGACATAGAGCCTGTAGTTTAACGGCAGCCAGACGGCCCTGAAATCAGATCCTTCACTGCAGATGAACCCAAACACACAGGGTGGAGATGGACCTGCCCGTTGGGACAAAGTGAAACCCAACAAGGGGAGATGGGCCCTGCCAAATCCCCAATGCGGCACTTTGTTCCTCTCTCCTCCTCTGTTCCTCTCAGACTGACTGAGCAGGCTGCCACTGGTTAGGCTAATGAGACAAGGACTTTTATTAAAATGTGCAGGGCACCTATGCACTGGGGCCTATTAAAACTGACACAATGGAACTCCCGCTGCCCGCCCCAGGTGATAAACTAGGGTGGTCTGTCCACACAACTCAAATGAGGTTGGAGAGAGTATGCACCAATCTGCCTCTGTCGAAATGGAAACCAGAGCAGGTTGAGCAACTCTGCTGGGTACAGCGCTGCAAACTGATTAGATTTGGAATGAAATGTGATTTTTTTTTTTTTAGTCATAGTGCATATGCTTCTCATTTAGAGTTAAGTCAGCATGGAAGACCTCTTACTGGGCTCTCCTCTCACAAGTAAAAAGCACAGAACAGGGTCTGAGTGGGTTTGGTCTGTTGTTTGCTGTGGGACTGGTTGAGCTCAGATGAACCCCAGTCAGCAGTAAACGAAAAACTGTCTGACTGACAACAAGGCCGTGAGTGAGGCATGACAAGCTAGGGGCTGATCCTCTGCCAGAACAATGGGGGACCGCTCCAAACAAATCACACTGGACTTAGTGAAGACAAGAGCAGTGAGCAAACAGCAACTCATTCAAACACCAAAGGAGACAGGCAGCAAAGGTTTTCCCATCCTTGTCCTCCTTAAAAAAAAAAAAAAAAAGTATCAATATTGTTCAACGTCAGACAATATTCAGCCCAGAGAAGAAAAAACGGTTTAAGAATGGGACAGTTCTACTAATCTTCTGTGGCTTTTTGTGGGTCTCTGACAGGATACGCACATTCCTCACTGGATTTCAAACCCATCTCCTCCAGACCTATTCTGCCATTCCATCTAAAGAACGGATGAACTGAGCTTCCTCTTCGGCACCGTCTAAGTGAAAAGTCCATTAACACGATGGCTGAAACAGCAAATAAGCCATCTGTATGCAGCACCCAAGTGTCCAAAACCACAAACCTTGGTGTCATAGAAGAGGTTCCCACATACTTGGGAGTGTGTGACTTGTTTGGGTGCGTCTTTTTGTGAAGTATGTACTTGATGATGTGCCCATACTTGTCCATTGAGACATAACCGGGGATGTTAGTGGAGTGAGTCCACCCATGTTTTCATGGTATTTCCACAATTTGTGTGTGTATGTGTGCGCGTGTGCGTGCCTCCCTCAGTCTCCTGATGGCAAGTGGGAAAGTGGCAGGAACTCTATGGAGCGTGTCCAAGTTGACTACAGTTCGCATGCAGATGGAATTTCCTGCAGATTACAGTGAGGTGCAGGCCTGGCCCGATAAAGGGAGAGAAAAACAAGCCCTATGCCACATCCCGCTAATCTGCAGCCTAATGGAGCAAACGGTTTCAGTCAATAAGGTAGACGATACGGAAGGGCTACAAGGCAAGCCCACTCCTGGTGCTCCCTGTCCATCTAATATAGGGATTCATATAGAGTCCATCCTACACCTCCAATGCTTTGTCTCTTTTTGAAGATAAAACATCTCCCTTTCATTTGAAGACTGCCAACGTCTCTTTATTTGTTCGCCTTGAAGCACAATAAAATGAACCAATCTCCTGCGAATGAGTCCAGACAGGAGCTATCTTGATCAATTCATATCAAAAGACAGAGTGAATATTTCCAAGAGCTAGAGTGTTTCCAGAGAGCAAATTCTCTGCTTCAACACTCCCAACAACTTGAGCCTGATAATTGGCACGTAGACTAAATGGATAATGCTTATCTTTTTTTTTCGTTCCATCAAAATTAAACTACAAGCTTAGCCTCAGACTGACACATAGACGGTACTTATATAAACATAATTTAACAACAGATTAGAACTTTGTTAGAAACAAAGTCAGAACCATTTTGTGCATCCATCACCCCAGAGCAATAAGTGAATGTGTGTGGCAGATGGTGCACAGGCAAACAGACAGAAGCTCAAGAAGGGAAACCAAATGTGGCTGGAAAGACCTCGTTGAGTGTGCTGTATGGTTTGTGGTCTACCAAGAGTTTGGTTGTGGAAAGACTTCCCTTTCATAATGGCCTTCACTCAGTGACTCAATCTGCAGTCCACATCCATGCGCACAAGCAGCAGCGCCATTTCCAAGAAAACGGCACGATCTTACACTAAGGGCTTGAGAAAAAAACCAACAAGTAAAACCAAAATGATGTCCATGTGAGCTGTGGTACTGACAAATCACACAATCAAATAATGTGCAAATAAGAGATCCTAACCCAATAGCATTTACCCAAATACCATGATGTTTGCACAGTGCTCCGTGCATCATCCTGGATTTAACATCCCTGGTAAAAGCTTTACAAAGCTAGACTTGCGGGAGTAATATCTAGCCTAAATACACATGGTTTTTAAGTGAACTCTACTCTTGTATCCACATAATTGGTGGCCTTACAGTGGGCCTTTGTGTAGAGATTAGGGCGACATGAGGAGGGATTGGACTGGCCCTGTCTGAACAAAGAGCAGAGTGGAGCGGGGGAGAGGAGAGGAGGACCACATGGAGCAGAGAGGGGGGAGGGGCGACACTCTGGGGACGGGGCAACAGTAACCACCCCAGTTTTGGGGCTGCTTAGGGCCAGACAGACGAGAGGTGGGGGGCTTGCAATGGGCGGGACAATGAGGGTGGGGGCATAGAGGGTAGTGAGGGGGGCTTACAGAGGCCCCCCAGCTGCGAGAGGGGTCTGCCCAAATGACCAGCTGCGACTGTCATTAAAACCCAGTCTAGACTTTGACTTAGGGGGGAAAAAAAAGGACAAGGGAAGGGGAAAAGGAGAGAATACATTGCAAAGTATAGCGTTCGTTGTTTGAGCAGCTCTTGTGAAGTTCCTGTCATTCCGTTCATGTCAAGACAGGAAATGGCAGACATAGTGAGGAAGGGATTAATAAAAAATAAAAAAAAAACTTTGCTGTAACCAGCTCTTCCCTACTTTTGGATCAAACTAAAGAAGCCATGGGAGGTTCTAAAACCACAGAACCGGCTTAACACAAACAGTCTTCACATTCTGCCTTTGATGACTGTGTTGCATATGTGTGTATACTTGTTAGTCAGAACCACTCGCACGGAGCAGCGCTGTCATAGCAGAGGTGAACCTTCCTGTGCGATAAGATGATGAAGTCAGTGGAAAATATCTTAGGACCACTTGGTAGGGGATATGTGTGTGTGTGTGTGTGTGTGTGTGCGTGCGTGCGCGCGCGCGCGTGCTGGGGGCACAGTGGGTTTCCGGGGGCTTGGGAGCATGGACAGAGACATAGTCAGTGCATGCATGTGTACCGGGAGCAGAGCACCATTACCAAAATGCACTGGCTGAAATTAGATCCATACAGATACCAGACTGAGAGCTGATCAAGACAAGCAGACGCCACCAGACAGCATGAGTGCAATACACACATGCGCGTGCGCACATATACGCATGCACACATGCCACGATTCTGCCCTAATCAATGCTGGGGAAGGAGGAAAGTCATTACCTTTGTCTGCATCTCAGGGTCAGATTCCTGATCTGATTCTAAAGTAAAACCACTGGGGCCGGGCTGCTCCGGCTATCTGTATCAACCACCAGCCTCTAGGCTACATCACATCCTGTCTGCACCGCTGCCCTACATGAATTCAAAGGCACATTGGTCAAACCATAGGCTCATAATGGAAAATGTTCAAGCCAGTATATCCTGCTTTGAAAATGACCCCAGCGTGTGGCAGTATCATAAGCCATGGCATCTCCCATGTGACTATAGCTCCAAGCCTAGTAAACCTATCCTTTGCGAGTATTAGCAGCCCAGAAAGGAGATTTACAGCCTCCTCTGTTTTCTGCCATTTTACAACTGTTGCCGCATTTCACTTTGGCTGATGTGCAGAACTAGAACATGAACACGGTGACAAAGGGTTCTTAGGGTGCTGCCATCTTAAGCGTATGCTTCTAAATATACACTTTAAAAAGGAGTGTGTTTGCAACAAATTTTCATCAAAGGAATAGGCACTTTTAATTATTTCCATAGGCCATTGCTCTGCAAAATAACTGTAATAAAAAAAAAATCAACCCCCCCCCTCACAGTCTTGAGTGTGTATGAGGTTACTCTGTGTGAGAATCAACATGGTGTGTAACACAACTTAATACTGTACCCCCCTCATAGATAGCCTACCTGCCAACTGCAAGACCCTCCAATCTGGGATCACAGCGTTCAATCAACGCACATCATTGTTGGGAAGTACTGGAAACTAGAAACAACTACGCTGCACACCTTCAAGAAGAGAATTAGGAAGCTGAGCAAGTCTAATCTACATTCCATCTGCGCTCACCCCCCTCAATTAAAAAAAAGAAAAAAAGAATCCAACACCTCTACAAAGAGACGTGCGAAATGGAGGACAGGTATCAGGTTGAGCCCTATAGACATGAATTCACATAGCCACCAGAATCGTCTGGGGTGTACTGTGACAATAACAGCCCTCCCCTAATTACATTTAACCCTTGTATGGTGTTCACTTTTTGGGCCCTTTGTTAGTGTTTACTGGGTTAAAAGTGACCCACAACATTATTATTAGGATTTTAAATTATGGCAGAATTGGGATTTGCTAGTTTTGCCGAGTACGTTTTAATATGCCAGGAATTTATCTTGATGGGTCACTCAAACTGGACTCTTACATATGACACGAGACCACGCAAATTACACATGGTCTCACATTTGGCTTGTCATTTATCATATGCCTGAAATCAATTGATCGATCGATCGCTCAATCGATCGATCGCTCAATCTATCAATGAATCAAACAACATACCACTTACTTAACCAGGTGATGCGTTTTACCCTGTTTGGCCAAGAAAATAAAAGTAAATATAAAAACAAATCTATGTCTTGGGACAAGCCAACATTCCCCCCTCCCCCACTTTCAGGACCCTACCAAACCAGCAGTTTGGTGGGTGGAGGAATCCCTTGTGGTCCAACGGCAGTTAATGGTGGAGCCAGGTCAGCCAGAGGCTACACTGTCTGCTACAGCAATTAGGGCCCCATGTCTCCGGGCCAACGGAGGTCATTAACCATGTTGGTCATTACAAGGGGAAAGCTAAACTCAAGACCACTGCAGACCTGACCTGACCCAGGCTGGCCATGTGCCACAAGGCAGAAACTGTTGGTAAACACTAGAACACTACTATGAAGCAGTGATTTCCGCCACACAGAAACCTAACATTTTCACATCGAAAAGACCCATGTGGTTGATGGCTGACTGTTTGATTTAATCAAAATTGAACCACATGGCTCGAGTAGTTCTCGGCCAACTTTGTAGGGTACAACTCAAAAACTGCGGCACGGTTGAAAATGAATTTTCTTTTCTCAAGCTTACACCAACTGAGTGAGTGTACAAACATTACTACCCTTCTCCCACAGTTCACTTCTCTTTTTTTATACAGACACACACCCAGGAGATGATGTAAACGCACTCACACACCTTTAAAGGTTAAGGTTACTTTATTGTCTCCCATGGGAGAAAACTGTCTTGGATTAAGGGAACTGCTACATCCACCACAGATTACAATAAAAACACATTAAATAGGGACCTTTGAACCCAATAAGTTTTAAACTCTCGTCATACATTCATTCCCCTTGGCTCTGATCTGAATGGCAGGCATACACATGTTCCAATCTGACTAAGTTGTGTTTCCTCCATCTTAATTCCCTCACATCAAATGTGACATGAAACAGCACTTGTAGCCAAGTCTAACACTTAACAGTTTCCATTTTACAAGTTGGGAAGTAGGGACATTTTCTCTAGTTCTAATCACCATCACTTTGATTACACAGAGGAACACTCAGGAATGACAAACTCGCTGGAGTGATGGTAGTATTTTGAACAGCTTCAAAAAAAAGAGAAAAGAAACAAGAGCTCATTCAACTCAAGGGCTTCCTTTGACATATCTGATACACTAATGTCCCCTTCACTATCCCAGGGTGGCAGAGGGCAGGAGTTGGACCACAGATAACAAAGTACAGATTAAATTCTGATAATGCATCCAGGTCTTTTATGTATGAGTGAGAGAAAAGAGAGGGACGCGCCCTGCCCCACGGCAGTCAATGTAGTTCAGTGTCAATATCACACTGCTACTTTTGTTATAAACTCCCAGGCACCTGACTAAGTGATGTAAACACCGAAGCCCGTAGCACAAATAAATGCAAGTCTTGATCTTGACAACAATGTGTGACAAAACCACAAACACCTGTGAGTAAATTGCAGTCCCTCATGGTCATACACTCATCAATGGCCCGGAATCAACACTAACCTGACAACTTTCAGGTTTGTCTGGTTTCAGCCCTGTCGTGCTATATTCCATTATGTGGTGTGACACCGTGGCTCCAGACAGACTCATGGGCCCCTTGCATGGCAGCCCCAGCCAGCTGGACAAAACCATCATAACCCGCTGTCTGCTCATGCCATGTAACCTCCCCCACGCTGCCTCACACACTTTGCTGTTATGTTGGAGTAACCCAGTTAAACAAACAAACAGCTTACTCAGGTTACATTGAAGCACACGAACACTATTTTCCCACCATTCCTTATAGGATGAATTGACAAACCTTGGTGTACCCTGCTCTTATCAAAACTTAGCAGGGGAGGGCCATTTCTCTTCAGTTCTTGGAAGGAGGATGACTCACGGGTTCGGAACACAACACACATACTAATGAATGCCAGTGATCTCTAAATAGTTACTTTAGAGGACAAGGTTAACTTTTGGATTTTCAAAATTGTCTTATTTTTGCTGAATGGCAAGTTGCAGCAAGGCAAGACACCTTCCAAATGTGAGGATCACAGGGAGAGCGAAAGAACTGGAGGCCGGCCAAACCCAAGCTGTGTCGCAATGTAAGTATGAAAGTGGGTTTAGCTTCTGTAGAGAGCACCCAAATCAGTAGACAGGCGGAAGAAACAAAAAGCCACGTAGGTTTATGGCACCATATGCCAATTTGCAGATGGAGGGATTCATGCAGTTGAGTTGGGAATCAGCTGAGCGGGACAGACATGAGGGATTGCGGTTGTGGCTGTCCCATAACCTAGCGACTGAAAAGACCCCACTCGCCACATTTCCATCACAATGAACCCAGACTTCAACTCTGACTTCTGTCTGGGCTGGCTGAATGCACGGCTGTTGTCGCCCTATGCCAGCATTCACTATCTGCTGGAGACCACTAAACAGTCTTTTCACTCCTTACAAATGGACACCAATGGAGGGGCTCACAACGTCCACTGTTTACAGGCAAAAATAATCTATGCACTCGCTGAGGCCTTCAATGACTGGTTTCTCTATGACTGGTTTCTTAACGTGAGCTCCAGCACTGGCGGTTTCTGAGAATATTTTGACTACAACTGAATATGCTATTTACCGACCTTCAATTTCAATGTGGTGCCAAACAAATCCACTAGCCACATGAGATTGTTTTGTAAATATCTGCTTTAGCACGGCCGCCCGGAGAGATAACTTCAACATCAACAGACAAGGCGCGTGGGGTTCACAGATTAATGTCCCTCAGTTGAAAGTACAATAGGCCGGTCACATTGTATATGTACATTATAAACATTGGTCCAATATTATAGCTTGCATATTTATTAGTGAGCTGTAGTCTTCAAGTTTATAGTGGTAGCTAGCTAACGTTAGCTAATAAACAACTCAGCTCGCGCCTCGAAAAAACAAGCATCCCCAACGTGTTGTTGTTGTTTTTGTTGTGGTTTGATTACTTGACGTCGGCCGCCGCTAAATAATAATAATAATAATAATAATAATAATATAACAAGACAATACAATTATCGCGATCAAAGGCCGTCGAATCTCTCCGACTTGTGATTTATGCAAACGGTATCAGATTAAGGTTAACGCTAGCTAGATAAGGTTAGCCCAGTCCCAGATACACGCACAGCGCCATGATGTTGAACGACAACAGGCGATGCCTTGTCCAGGAAAACCACCGTACAAAAATACATCGAGACAAAAAGCCGGAGCGGTACAAAAGATCACTCTTACCATAACTAACGGCTACTGACCCCAACAGAGTCAGTAACGTAAGGACGGTGTGTTTTAGAGCCATTTCTTCGGGATTCCCATCTCTCCACATAAAATGTGTTCAAAGTGTTATCAGCACGGCCCGACCTGAGACACAACCACAAATTGTGGCTCAGTCCAACCACACGCCAGCCAGCCAGTCGAGTGACGTCATTAAAGGGGTGTGCGTACATTTTAAAGGGGAGGGTTTACCATATGTGTGCTTTTACCACCACAGACGCGCGTCTTCTCCTGCCTAACTCTGAAATTGATTCTTTTTTTGGTAGACATAGCTCTTGCTGGTCGGCTCAATCGAAACAAAAAAGGTAGGTATCGTTTAGTGCGGATTTGATTATTCTTGGCCTTACACTGAAACTGTAAAAATAGCATTCAAAAAGGTTCATTTGACGAGACCACAAACTAGATTGAATCAAATAATATCGGCGGAAAAAAAAAGGAAAACAACTTGATATTTTTGTGGATTGTAAATCATTGCTAAACCTTTTTTTTCTGTCATTTTGTTACGAGGATATGGCCATTGGTGATATTTCCTGAAAATGTGTAACAGGACAGAATGAACTGCAGTCAGTTATTGTAAAACTAAACTCATGATTCTCATTTAGGCTTGGCCTGGGATACATGTGAAAGCAACCATTTGAATCACATGTTCTTTCAATGCAAGGGGCAGGAATCGAATAAGACTGACCTTTCAAAAAGAAAAAAAGCCTTTCTCGTATGTTTCAAGGTACATCTAGGACTTTATCTCTGTGCCTACCGTTATCACATGCCCTGTTACCAGTACTCCCACTCTATTCTGAAGTCTAATTGTGTCTGCTAAGTCTCCACAGTGGCTTTCCTTCTGTTCTTTATCGGCCCCTTCCAATTTATCTCCAGATTTCTTTAGTGTACATTGTCTGCTGCTCAAATCCCTCTGTCCCAGCAGAGCTATCTGAAATGACCATACAGTGAAAAGGAATACACAGAGGAGGAAAAGAGAGAAATTAGATGGTCTCCGTGTTCACAGGCAGGGAGTTCGGCATCTCTGATCCCCCTGCTACAGTGTTAAAAATAACCAGCTCTTCATCTGACTGACCAGACAGACTGGCTTTGAGGGAGTATTATCTCCCCAGAGTTTGTTAAACAACCAGACAGACAGGCAACATCCATACACTTTCTCAGATGGGGGCATGCACACACCTACGCACTCGTGTATATGCACATTTGCACACGCATAGACAAATGCACAAAAAAACAAATCGCACAACACAGAAATGTGTGCACATGTGCACACACACACACACACAAAGAAAGCGAACAAGAAAGTGTGGATGTGAAACAAAATCAGGAAGACAGTAAAAGTAGCAGAGAAAGGGACAGTGGTGCACTGATAGTACATGACTGAGACACTGTCTCAAAGTATCAATCTTAACTCCACTTCTACTCCAAGAAGTATTATAAAGTATTATGTCACTCTGGATTCAGCCTGGCTTTCTTTGTGCCAAAGTCTGATAACATTTGCCAGCTAAAATTGACTATAGCTTAGAAATTTGCTAGACAGTCAGACAGTCAGACAGACAGACAGACAGATAGATAGATAGATAGATAGGCAGTGTAGCAAATGAAGAGTTCAGTGACAAAACAAGATATATTCTCTTACAAGGTGGTATTTGGAATGGTAGTAAAAAAAACATGTGGGTTACGATAGAAGTTGTGAGCTGTTGTTATATTGACTGCTAAAACCCGAATACATTTCAGGGACTTTTTTTTTAATTCCTCTGAATAAAACAGTGAAGTGAACCCCTAATCCTGATTGAAATGACAGACTGCGCTCCTTAGTGAAATTCCCTACATACAATGAAAAAACATGCAAAATGAATATCGTTTCATCTAACTTGTTGCTTTTTATTCCCGTTTGCCACTGTGTGATTGTCTTGGGAGAAAAGACATGGATATAATGAATTACATGTCAAGTGTCATCTACATTTCTTGTCTGTACGTGAACAAAATAAGCTGTGTGAAATATGATCAATTCTCTGCTACTACCACCATCATTCAATGAAAGGCTTCGTGGATGGTCAATAGTCTGATTGTCACAATGAAAACATCATGTATCATTTATAAAAACACAATAATGATGTTTTGAGTCCCCGAAGATGAGGCGAACTGCTGTTCACAAATGCATTAGCTATTATCTTGTGACCTCCACTGGTCAAAGAGGAAAGTGCACACGAGCAGCACGTCTTACAGCATGTGTACTACTCCATCTAATACTGCTCAGTACATTGCTTGAGAAATACAATCTTTTATTTAATATATACAATATAACGCGTTACGTATTTACTATTTGATGATTGTGTAATTGACCATAACAATGTTGATAGTGATTCTGTGGCGTATAAAAGTATAAAAAATGAACCATATATAACATTTTGATACAAGGAAATGGACAGTATAATTAAAAAATTAACATTAGAAAATACCCATTTGGAAAAAAAATGTCTTATTGCAATTATATTAAACCTGATCCAGATTTTGGACTCCATAACGTCACTGTTGTTTTAGGCTCCTTGGTGAGATTGCCATAAATGTCCAGTTTGCACCAAAAAGAGCACACAGTGTTTACACTGGTGTGGGTGGGTGATAAGTTTAATGTTTCTCTTTTATTTCATTGCCTTGAGGCACCATTCATTATGAGGGTACCCATAATGAGGGATGCTTTTTATGCTATCAGCTTGGCTTTCTTTTCAGAGATATGATCCTCCACTCCTCCATTCATAAGAGGATGAATGAAGCGCTCCTCCTTTAAGTTCATACTTAAATGTCCAGATTCACAAGATTGCAGATAAATTGTTGTGTATGTAGATAAATAGTCTCAATAACTGAGCTTTGATGTTTGTTCTGGTCCATGATGGTCCTGTCCAAAATTCTTGGCAGATGAACAAAAAAACAAAGAGGAGGAAAACTTCGACGGATTCCAAGTGATAGCAGTTCCTTTCCATGGCCTCTTGTCTTGAAAAATATGGCAGATGAAAAGTAGGCTAGGCAAACAGAGTAGCCTCAGGGGCTAGACTGTCTAGACACCACTACTGAAAGCCATATGTTTTAATAGAATGCAGTGACTGTATGAGTCACTAACTCAAATATATGGTAATAACATGCACATAGTGCTGAAGGAAAAATAGTAGAACATCTTTTTTTAAACGTTGGTCTCGTGTTCTTGTTTGAGTCCAGTGCTCTTGTCTAGAGGTCCTGTTTGAGTTTTTCTATGCTGTGGTCATTGTCGTGGTCCAGTTTAGAGAGCGTCTTCCTCACCCGAAGGGCTGTGAGGCGGGCCGGGGGATTCTGGAACCAACACTCCTTCATGATCTTCACAATGGCGGAGAGGATCTGTAAACATAAAACACAAACACCAAGAACATTCATATTAGAGAGTGACTTGAACACTGACCATCACAGTAGCATCTAATGTTAAGCAGTTGTGTTTATCTGTGTCCATGCGTTGTCAAGCACCTTTAGAACGAGTATGAATTTTTTAATGAATTTCTCAATGAATTTACAAAGCACTGTTCTGCCGATGAGATTATAGTGTATAGATTATTGACTACTGCAAACAGTTTTCCTCTCTTTCATATCTTTTCTCTCTCTCTGAATGATGTCTTCTCCTTTCTCTTCTCATGTGTGTGTGAATGGTGTGATGTGGCTCTCCCTTGTGTGCACTTGCAGTCTGTCCTCCTCCCAGGTCTCCATGGTGACGGTGGATGCCACCTGGACGCTCCTTGGCATCCCCCTCATCACATTTTCTTTTTATATATCTTATAAATCCATATAATTTTGATATCCTGATTTAATGTTATATCCTTCTCTCACTAAAATGTGTGACTCATTTAAAAAAAATTTTTTTTTTACATGGTGATGGTGGTCTCGTGGCTCGGGTCCTGGGAAGTTCTGGTGGCGTCTGGACACTGCTTGACATCCTCCTCATCATATTCTTCATATATCTTATAATTCTGTTATCCTCTTTAAATGTTGTATTGTGCAAATTGTGTAAACACAACAGCCATTGCACGTTGTCTGTCTTGGGAGAGAAATCCCTCCTCTGTTGGCTCTCCCTGAGCTTTCTTCCTATTTTTTTCCCTCCCTGTTAAAGTTTTTTTTAGGGAGTTGTTCCTTATCTGATGCAAGGGTCTAAGGACAGGATGTTGTGTTGCTGTAAAGCCCCTTGAGGCAAAATTGTAATTTGTGATATTGGGCTATATAAATAAAATTGACTTGACTATGAATTTACTGTGTGTATGTGTGTACATATTTGAGCAAGAGCATTAGTGTTTGTGTATGTTTTTCTTATCAGAAATGAGTGTGTGGGAAATAGAGGACATGAAGATAAGGAGATAATCATTCAATAATGATTCACACCTACATGCAGGGTTTTATTTTGTTCATCTGTGTGTGTGTGTGTGTGTGTGTGTGTGTGTGTTCAGATGGCTCACCGGGTGGGAGTGCAGTCGGTTGTGTAGGCTGGGTCTCTGCTGGTCAACACACACCACCTTCCTCATCTCATCAAAGCTGGGGTCTGAGGGCACCATGTCAAAGAAGGGAGGACGGTACTCCTCCACTATCCCTGAAATCACACACACACACACACACACACACACACACAACAGACTCAATAGGCTGTTTTCTATTTTGAAAGACGAAAACATGCCATCGTACTGAGGAAATGGGCTGGGAAATTCAGCTCAAGGAATTTCTGAGAAAATATGACAAATCCTGTTTGTTTGATAATGAATTTGACAAGAAAGTTTATGTGATAAGCACTGAGCTGTTATAGCAGAATTCCTTATCTTCATGCGTAACATAGTTTTTGCTTCATACAGGACTGAAATAGCATACTTGGAGCCCTAGATAAGCTTAAGTGGGAGTTCTGTAAAGTACATTGCACTAAGCAAGAGAGCAAGGAAAGATTGATTCTCTGGAGAATTCACTTGGATGAAGGTCTACATGGTCTGCTGACTGTGGTGTGTGTGCTTGTTTTTATATGTGTGTGTGTGTGTGTGTGTGTGTGTGTGTGTGTGTGTGTGTGCATACATACATGCATGGATGGGTATGTGTGGAGATGGACATGCAGTTGCATTTACTGTATGTATGAAAGTATGAGAAACCACTGGTGCTATTTTTTATTTTTTTATTTTAGCAAATGCATGTAGTTTTGTGTGTGTGCATCTGTATTTCCATGGACATCTGGACTATGTGAGACCAAGTGCTGACACCAGATAAGGCTGTTTATAATTACGACAGTGCTAATCATGAGAGAGGATAGTAGAGACAGGCACAGACCCAGACCCAGACCCCCCCCCCACACACACACACACACAGCCCAGCAAGGAAAACACTGGAGTGCTGAGAGACAAGAGTCTAGCCCTAGCCTCCCACAAACAGTCTACTAGACAAAGACAGATATAAAACACAAAAGAAAACAAATTCTCATCATAATGTTCTTGAGTGGATGGGTCATGAATCCACGTATGAAGACGCAGTGATGGATAAGCTCGTTGTAATACTTTGTGCCTCAGATGTGATTAGGAAAACACAACAGGCTGCTACATCTGAAAAGTCACTCTGTAAATCACTAATGCTCGGCAGCTACATTTCATGAACTCTTGTTTTACCGTTGATGACAGTTCGGCGGGTGATTTCCCAGAAGACCAGGCCCAAGGCCCAGATGTCGGTCTGTTTGTAGGACTCAAAGATGTCCATACGAATACTCTCATCCAGCACCTCTGGGGCCATGTAGCGCTTGGTGCCCACACGGGGATTGTCCCCCACATCCAGGTAGTCATTGGACTGAGAGTGTATTACAGCCAAACCTGAGGATAAGTAGGGATACAAGTGATAATATACCTTTTACTTTACATAGTAGTACCAACTTGAAGGTATAATCCTTATCACCATTACCCCTTTCACACTGGCCAAAAAACCCCGCTAACACTCGCCTTTTTACATTGACCAAAAGGCGGACATTAGCGGGTTTTTTGGCCAGTGTGAAAGGGGTACATGTCACCAAATGTAAGACAATAACCAATCCATCCATCCATTATCTAAGCCGCTTATCCTAATTAGGGTCACGGGATGCTGGAGCCTTATCCTGCTCTCAGGGTCGTGGGGATGCTGGAACCTATCCCAGCAGTCATTGAGCGGCAGGTGGGGAGACACCCTGGACAGGCCTCCAGGCCATCACAGGGCCAACACACACACACACACACACACACACACCTAGGGAAAATTTAGTATGGTCGATTCACCTGACCTGCATGTCTTTGGACTGTGGGAGGAAACCGCAGCACCCGGAGAAAACCCACGCAGACACGGGGAGAACATGCAAACTCCATACAGAGGACGACCTGGGACGACCCCCAAGGTTGGACTACCCTGGGGCTCAAACCCAGGACTGTGCCGCCCTAACTAATCCATGAATATCCAAATAATGAATGCTTTTGTACTAAGCAGATATGGCAGATCAAGCTTGTGGAAGACCTTTACCAAGAGATACAACATCAATAGCTAAAACTCAGGTTCAACAATGTTTTTTTTTTGTTCAGCAGTGGGGAAAGTGCTGACACAAAAACACTGGTGACTCAGGTGATTTCAAACGCATCTCTAGAATTTCAAGTGGCCAAATAGCATTGTATTTACCAGTATCACTACAGGTGTCAGTAAGTTCAACAAAAATGACAATGTTCAGGTTTTTTTTTTAAACTACTTTATTAATCCCCATGGGGGAAATTCTTTCTCTGCCTTCAACCCATTCTAGCTGTGTAGAGAGCTAGTTTGTCTTGCCATGCCTTGGTCTGGGGTACAGACAGGAGTATTAACCCTAACACGCATGTCTTTCTGATTGGTGGGGGAAACTGCAGCACCTGGAGAAAACCCACCGCAGACACGGGGAGAACATGCAAACCCCACACAGGGGACGACCTAGGATGACCCCCAAGGTTGGACAACCCCGGTGTTCAAACCCAGGACCTTCTTGTTGTGAGGTGACAGCGCTAGCCACTGGGCCACTGTGCTGCCGGGGTTATAGCTTCAAATTCAGTTTTCAAAGCAGTAAACAAGTCAAAGTCATCAGGAAATTGAGCCTTTTTGTCTCTTCACGAACACCATAGCCATGCAAGGCCATGTCTCACACACTGATTGCATTGTATTGTCCATTGCTTCTCACCATCTCTTACCCAGGTCAGCAATGCAGCACTGCCCGTTCCTCTTAACCAAGATATTTCGGCTTTTTAGGTCTCGGTGAGCAATAGCTGGTTTGCCTTGGGAGCTGTGAATCTCAGTGTGAAGGTGGACCAGGCCACAAGCCACAGAGAGGCACATCCTGAGGCAGCTGTCAGGGTCCAAGCTGCTGTACTGCAGGAAGTCATAGAGGGAGCCCAGCTCATGAAAATGGGTGATGAGCCACAGCTGGGTACTGGAGTTCTTAGACGTCATGTCTGAGGCAATGAAACCTAAAGGACAGGAGATGGTTATGTAATGTTTCTTTAACCTGCTTTGCAGACACTTTTTAGAGTACTCCCCTTCCTGTCCCATCCATATCCAAACGACATAGCTGATATCTTTCAGTCCAAGACTACTGATAAGTAACAGGAATTTGGAAGAAAAAGGAAAGAGGGGTCATTCCTTGAAGCTTGTATTCTGCTCTCATACCCAGGATGTTGTCATGTCGGAGCTGGACAGTGTTGTAGATCTCGGTCTCTCGAAACCAGGATTGCTCATCCCTAGAGGAGAAGATTTTCACTGCCACACTCTCCCCCATCCAAGTCCCCCTCCAAACCTCACCATATCTGCCCTTACCTGGGAACGGAGGGCACCAAACCACATTGTATCAGATGGATCCATGCATGCTTATAGGAAAACAGATGTTGGTAAAATAATAAGCATTCATTTTGATGTTGAGGATTCAGTAAAAAGCACTGATGTAAGACAATAAGGCATGGTGGGGTGAAGGAAATATACTTACCGACGCATTCAACCAGTGAGATCTGTCTGGCCATAGTCCTTTGGACCAGATAGGGCAGCCCTGTCCCACTGCCTGAAGTGCAAAACTCCTCAAAAAGGTTCTATAGATACAGACAGAGAAACGAAGGGAATGTCTTTATGCATGCTCAATAATCCAGCTAAGGAAAACACAGAAAGTTGAATCAGTTCATCTGGACACAACGTTTAGCAGGGGAAATGTTTCATCGCTCATCTAAGTGACCTCTTCAGTCTCAACTGACTGCAGGTATCCCCACCCTTATACACAATACAGTGGCATAACGACCGAAAACGTTATGCAAATTGCTGTGACCATTAACTAGAGTTACAATGGCCATGTGGACTATTCACAGAGGATTGGGAAATAGTTGCAATCACAGCATTGTAAGATGGCGACCGACTCTTTCGCCATTTTACAATAACTGATGATTCATGGATGAGTAACTTAGAGTGTTGAAACATTTCTTTCAATAAACATTGTGTCCAGATGAACTGATTCAACTTTCCGTGACACGAAAGAAATATTACCAGAATGGAAATAATTAAAAAAAAAAAAAAAAAATCAGCATCTATTTCAAATATCCCTTTTCCCCTCTCTTTTGAATATTTAACAGTTGATGACTCTTACCCCGTATGTGGGGTCATCTCCTCCAGGAACCTTGAGCAGGTTGACATCATGGTCCTCAACGTTGCTCAGTTTGCAGTGTGTCTGTCGGGAGCGTAGCCACAGCAGCAGGCCACACCCCGACACAACCACAATCAGCAGCAGTAGCAGAGGAACCGCAATCCACAATACAAAACTCTTCTTTGGAGGTTCAGGGGTTCCAGCTGGACACATGTGTATTCAGACATACGTTTAGAGATACACAGAGACACACACGTTTGAGTTTTTCTTCTCATCTTGCCATGCCAGTTGAAAACACTGAAACACAGCAAGTGATTGGGAGGATGTTTGCCAACTTCCAACGCCAATCAATTTACCACTACTTGCCACAAGAGGACGCCAACAACTGATTTACTTAGGTCATTAGCCTTGCAGGCTGGCAGTCTAAAAAGTAAGGTGCATTTCACAGTACGATGTGCACAGTGGCGGATCTAGAGATTTTTTCCTGGGGTGGCAAGACTGTGTCCCAGAGGTGGCAGCTGCCACCTCTTGCCACCCCGTAGATCCGCGCCTGTGAGGGGGAGGGGGGATTCTAAATTGGCGACTTCTGTTTGAGATGACTTTGGTGCGGGTCTCATTGACCTTCACCATGCATGTACATAAAATATACTTTAAAAACATATTATCTGATTTATAAATGGGGTGGCAACAGGGGTGGCAGCTGCCACCCCTTGCCACCCCGTAGATCCGCGCCTGGATGTGCACCCACCATTTGTAGTTCAAAACAAGACCTGTGAAAAATAAGCTCTGCCCTGGAGGACTGAATAACACAAACCGATTAAACTGAGAGACTTTACACAAATGAGTTCTAACAGTGCCACACTGGTAAACTGAATGTCACCATATTGAGAATGCAACAAGTGTGGGTGCTAACCTATCTTTGGAGGCCGTGTGATGTCGGCATTACAGTGATCCTCTTGGCAGCAGTGGATATAGAAGTGTTCAAAGGAGGTGTAGCAATTCTCCTTGCGGTTGTCCATGAAGAAGCAACCCCTCTCCTCGCGGTCGTGCACCTTGTTGTAGAAGCAAACATCTCCTCTGCAAGTGCCGTTCACACACGTCCCTTTGTTATTCTTGCATGTGCACAGCAACTTGCCCTCATTTCTCTGGTCTGGAGGGGAGGGGAGGGGAGGGTAGGGTAAAACATAAGGGTTAGGAGTACTTACAGACAGACACAGGTATAAACAAACACTGTGGGGGAGCATAAACACAGACCCATGTGCATAGTATACTTGCAAGCATGCCCCCCCCCCACACACACACACAAGTAAACACATCTACATGTTCATAAACTCATCACAAAATGAGAAAACCTAACATCTGATGGTGATACTGAGAAAAAATTTGAAAAAGAAAAACAAAGGAAAAAAAAAAGGTTTGAAAGAAAAGCAGAGCCCCCACATCTCCTGAAAAAGGATAAGAAGTGTAGTGATACGCTATGCTAGTAATAGGACCTCAGCTTCCTCAGGGGGAAACCCTGGTGTAATAGAGTGCGATATGTTAACTACATTTCCTGGCAGCAGAACGATATCTCAGAGAAGAACGAGTCTTAAGAGATTGTATGGTGAGCCAGGAGTGGTATTTCTGGTGAAACCGTGTGGTGTACAAGGTGCACGTGTGTGTGAGTGTGTGCGTGCTTGCGTGTATGTGTATAAGTAAAAGGAAAGTAAGAGAACAGACAGATCAGACAGAGCGGCCCTGAAAACTGAAGAGTACTGGACTCATGGTGATGTTCACTCTATACAAATTATACACAAGAGCAACACAAGCACATGTACGCGGTTCAGTAGTGTACACCAAACAAGACTCCTCTTTCTCCAGAAACAAATACACTTAAGCATGGTTGTGATAGCATCACCAAAGGTATTTTGTTCACAGTCAAAAAAAACAAAAAACAAAACAAAACAAACAAAACATGAATAAACTATTAAAGAATGAAACAAACAAATACAAAATAAATATAACCCCTTATATACACTCTGAAACAGAGAGCCACACCCTAACTCTTATTATCCCTTACCCTTGCCACTAACCCGCTCATCCTCTACCTCTAACCAGTGTTGTAGTCGAGTCACTAAACCTCGAGTCTGAGTCGAGTCTCGAGTCCCCAGTGTTTGAATCCGAGTCCCCAAAGAAAAGTCCGAGTCGAGTCCGAGTCAAGTCCCTATTACCTGAGTCCGAGTCCGAGTCATCAAGGTTGAGTCTGAGTCGAGTTCCAACAGGATTTGCTTGAGGGTATGCATGTGAATCCGCATGTAGGTGGAACACACGTGCCTGCCCTTGCACGAAATTGAATAATGTTGCGGTAGCTATCGATATCTTATGCCAAATTATTAGGGCCTATTACAAAAAAACTAACAAAAAAAACAAACAAAACCAGTCTTTATCAATTAACAAGTCTGAGTCCTCATCTCTAACTTCCGAGTCCGAATGCAGTAAATGCGTGAGTCCAAGTCCAAGTCTGAGTCATCAGTGCTCAAGTCCAAGTCGAGTCACGAGTCCTGAAAATCAGGACTCGAGTCCGAGTCCTGGACTTGAGTACTACAACACTGCCTCTAACCATAAGACTCCTGTAATTTTGCTACAGTAAATATTATCTATCACACTCTTGTCAGCTGTGTGTGTGTGTGTGTGTGTGTGTGTGTGTGTGTGTGTGTGTGTGTGTGTGTGTGTGTGTGTGTGTGAGAACGAGAGAGAGAGCGAGAGTGAGAGCGAGGGAGCGAGTGCAAGTCTTAGACTCACCTGCACAGGCAGCAGAGTTGCAGAACAGGGCCACTGCCAGTAGTAGTGAGGTCAAAGCAGAGCTCCCCATCTCTGTAAATAAAAAAACACACCCTGAAATAACCTCTATTCCATGATGAGCAAGTCATGGAAAAAAGACGACAGACTCCGACTTCAGACACTTTGAGACCATAAGGGCATTTCTCTAAATGTTTAAGTGCTATGGGGGACTCTAAGGCACTCCGGATTTGCGCACTGAAACGTTCAGTGTTAGTTGGGTTGGCGTCTCTCGTGCCGGGCCATATCAGGCCAAAATGATCTTTGCAGCGGCGACAGTGCAAGGAGCCCAGCTCAGTTCTCATTCTTCAGTGGAGGAAGCTACGAGGTCAAAAACAACAGTGCCAGGAGCCCAGCCTGTCTGCCTGCGCTGTAATTGCAGTGGATGGGAAAAAGGACTTAAGGGAAGACAGTTTGTCCGGCCATTTAGTGTACTGTATATGTGAATTTGGTGTGTGTGTGTGTGTGTGTTGTGTGTCACTGTGTGTGCGCCCGCATGACGCGCTGAGCTACTGAGGCTCCAGGACTGTCGACTCCTCGGCTGCTCCGCTCACAGTGTAAATATTGATGGCTATGTTTCCTGCCATTGAGAGGCCGCACCCGGCGGGCTAGGGAGACCCGGGTCTACTTATTGTTTGGGTCTGCACTGAAAAGGGTCACACAAGCAAGAGAGCCACTATGGAAGATTTTTTTTTTTATCTTGCTGTGTCTTGCAGGATAGAAAAATACAACGCTCTGCAAAGTTACAGGCCATTCAGTTCAAAAAAATGAATCACAGGGGACAAGGAGTATTAACAATTTAAGTACACAACACGCTAATTACAATACACAAAACTTCCAGCAAGTTTAATACCATGTGTGCAGTAGGCCAACCTTTTTTCTTATTTGTTGCCAATGGAATACTTTATTATGTTGCTTGAGTTTTTTCCCACTTGCATAAATCAAAAATAGTAGATTTGCATCTATACTTCCTGTAAGTTACAACCATCATCATCATCATCATCATCATCATCATCATCCATTTATCATTGTTTCAGCACACTCTCACTGTGGGAATAAACTGATGAAGCACATTTATTTTAATAGCTCCATGACCGATGGCATCTTTTGTATACAAAATGTCAAAAAGCACCAAATGGAAAAAAAGGAGGTATAGTTACTATTTTTATTTTCTTTTGGATTCCCCCCCTTTTCTCCCGTTGTACCCGGCCAATCATCCCGCTCTCTGAGCTGTCCCGGTCGCTGCTCCACCTCCTCTGCTGATCCGGGGAAGGCTGCAGACTACCACATGCCTCCTCCGATACACATGGAGTCGCCAGCCACTTCTTTTCACCTGAAGGTGAGGAGTTTCGCCAGGGGGACGTAGCGCATGGGAGGATCACGCTATTCCCCCCAGTTACCCCTCCCCCCTGAACAGGCGCCACGACCAACCAGAGGAGGCGCTAGTGCAGCGAACAGGTCACATACCCGCATCCAGCTTCCCACCCGCAGACACGGCCAATTGTGTCTGTAGGGACACCCGACCAAGAGGTATAGTAATTTATTGGGGCCCTGGTGGCTCTGCCTCCCTAACTGGTGTTCAAGCCCTTTTA
Organism: Lampris incognitus; assembly: GCF_029633865.1. Lineage (NCBI taxonomy): Eukaryota > Metazoa > Chordata > Actinopteri > Lampriformes > Lampridae > Lampris > Lampris incognitus. The sequence continues at coordinate 22,033,086 of NC_079212.1, read as the reverse complement.
ATTTCCACCTTTAGAGTTTCGCAACTCGTATACAATGAAATGGAATGAAACTGTCTGTATACTTTAAAGAAAGGCATGCAGTCTTGGCTCATCCCTAATCTCCTTGTAATGAGGGATGTTGCGCAAAAAAGAAAGAAAGAAGTAATTTGTACTATAATGACATTTTCACATCATAAGAAATCCATGTTTGATTGCAATTCTTTTTAGGCAAACATCACATATCACAGTTACATGATATTAGAAGCGTTGCAGTTAGCCTATATGAATTGAGTTTTAAAGCATATGGGAAGCAGAATTGATGAATATATTGGGAAAATGCAACAGGAGAAAACAAGATTTGAAAAGTTAAACTTAACAATTAACAGTTTCACGTGTCAACAGACATGTGAACATGAGAGTAGAAAACATGCAGACATTCAATCTGTCATGCCTGTACTTGAATAACGGGATGATGTAATTGAGTAATGTGAAGCATCTGCCTTCAGAGCATTTAGATGCTGTTTATTGTAATGCTTGCCTACATGTCATGCTTTCGGTATGCTTCAGTGTACACTGTATGAGAATCGTTGATAAGATCTCAATTTGTTAGAACATTTTTCAGCTTTTTGGAACATTTACTTCCATGAGAGTTCATGAATAGGCAACCATAAATATTACAGGTTGCTGTAGCTGAATAAATTAGTATCATTGATGATTTTTGATTTTTTTATTTTATTTTGAGATACTTTATTGACCCCTGTAGGTTAAATTACGCTCTGCATTTAACCCATCTCAGGTGTGTTGCTAGGATCAGTGGGCAGCCACCGTGCAGCACTCGGGGACCAACTCCAGTTCGTCTTGTCGTGCCTTGGTCTGGGGCACAGACAGGAGCGTTAACCCTAACATGCATGTTTTTTTGATGGTGGGGAAAACCGGAGCACCCGGAGAAAACCCACCGCAGACATGGGGAGAACATGCAAATGCCACACAGAGGACGACCTGGGATGACCCCCAGGGTTGGACAACCCCGGGGTTTGAACCCAGGACCTTCTTGCTATGAGGCGACAGCGCTAACCACTGGGCCACCAATGCAATCATGATGATGATTTATTTCGAACATGTAAATAAGCAGGATATAACATACAGATAAACCATTGCCAATAATCTGAAGTGATCAACAGATCCACTCATCAAAATCAGCGAACAAATCTCCCTATGCATCAGCTTATTTGTTACATGTTCGAAAAGGAGTAGGAGGAAGTATACACTTATTTTTTCCTACCCCTCATCTCATGTTGCAAAACTTACCTTAAAAGGTAATATTTTCAAGACATACCATGATTGTGGGCAATGTAGTCCATGCTAATAGTTTTTTTTTCAATGTTCATGGTTATAATTTGCTGCAGACTTTTTATATTTTGTATTTACAGATTGCCCAAATCAAAACACACAGAAGAAACACCCCGTGGTCAGATAATGTCTGAAGCAGGCCCTATAAACTGTTGTAGAGTGGTTTCTCAAAGTGAAAATGTTGGATAGAAGTGAAATACTGCTTCACTTGACCATCACTTGCCATGAGAAGAGAAGAGAAGAGCAATGCCAACCGTTGACATCATCCAGTTCTCTTCTGCAGACCACTGCCTAACATCTGTCCCATACCAACATTCACTTTATGAGATCTGGAAATGATTTTATGTTATGAAGTGACTGCAGAAATCCCACTTTCTGATTATTTTGCATCGCAAATAACACAAATGACAGGAAATTGTCATTTATCACTCAATCCACTGTCATAGGTCATGTCAACGGCCATTTAAAGACAACCAGAGCTGCAACTTTTTTTTTTCGGCGGCAGGGGAAATAGCTCAGGGTATTTTTGCATGTTTTTATATTTTTCATGCAGTCTTATTTTTGATTTTTTTTTTGTTGTTGAACGTTACCTTAACATACACTTCCTAATAGGCATTCATTGTTCATCTTCAAACATCAGCTGGGCTCACATGGAAAATATGAATATTTAAATCAAGGTACCAATTCAAAGCCTAAATCTGTGCAACAAAGAAAAGAATTGTTCTTAATTATAACTTTAGTCTGAGGTTATTTCTATAAACTATTTCGCATGGGATATAAAAAAAACAAATATATCTCTAACAAACAAGTTTAACTTTGATGGCATTTCAGTGACTTTATGGGCCCTGAAATGACTGACGAGACCTATCCATTTCAGTCAGATCTAGCATACTGAAAACCACTAAACAAGGTTAATCAAGCAGCAGAGAGTGAGTATTTCCTGTGTCATGTAGGTCATATGTCAGTTGTGGTTAATCTGTGGGCCCAGTGGAGGAGCAGCATAAACACAACTCCACCCTCAGAATTACCTTATTCTCAGTGGAGGGGGCAACACTGTCTCTGATTTCTCTAGACATCAAATTATCATCCCTAGTACCCTGGCATAGACGGGGCTGCAATCATGTCCTCCATCACAGGCTGACGGTTTTAGACTCCAACACACTTCCTTTTTCTGCTTTCCCTTGTATTGTCTCCATTCTGTCCCACTCTACACTGACGTGGCCCATGGGAAGAAAAGATCCATTATCATCCCTTCCTCTCATCTGCACAGCTTTGACTTGGGGAGGCAGATCTCTCATTCCATCGGGATGACTATATGTTTAGTGTTGGTTAATCTTGGAGGCGTGACTGGCCGGCGAGCAGTCACAGCAGCCTCCAAAAATCCCTGAATAAGCCAACATCACTGTGGCTCCTACTCTGGAAACAAGTTATGGGCAATATGTTACTGTAAATGGTGGGATTAAAACATAAATAATCACTTTTTCAACATTATGTCTTTACATATGTTGTATGGATAACACTCCATCAGCAGCCATGTTACTGAGCAGTCTTCTACGTGTCTCTGAAGAGCCAGCAAAACTGTGCAGAAAAGTTTTTACCAGTGACGTCACTGACAGACGTATTTCCCGGTTTGCTGATAACCTGCACCGTATAAGAAAATGTGAGCGTTCCCCTACAAGATGAAGAAAAAAATGTTAAAAATCGTGATTGTTTCCCTTTAAAACGTTTTCCCCATTTATAGTCTTTCATTGTGTCTTCATTTCACCAACAAAAGCTCAGCTTAGCTCAGACTATGCCTCAATTTCTCTGCACAAGCGGTCACATGCATGGTAAATTACTAACACTGGATGAGTGTCCATGAGGAAAGAAGACAAACTTCACTTCCAAGTACATATAATTTGATTTCTTATTTTATACAACCCGTCGACTCCAAACATACACACATTTATTTTGTTGTTGTTCATTTGGAGATGTGAAGCTGATCAAAATCTGGGGTTTTTGCTATGTGAGCTGGAGTCCCACTTGGGTAGAAAGAGAGCTTTGGCTTGACGTCAGATGCCCCCTTGTCTACAAGTCTGCCGGCAGCACCTGACTCAAACAGCCCAGGTGCCCTCCGTCCATCGTGGCGGGTGGTGGGAAAGGTAACGTGCACGGAGGAGAGCAGAGACATTACATCTGTGAAGGTCAATTTAATTCGAACCTTGCTTATTTTCAAGTCTGCAAAACGTTAGCAAGTATGCCTGCTTTAAATCTGGGGTAATGTTTGTCCTGCAATCTGTTCTTAGGGCACCGATTTCCCCCAAATGGGCATCGCCACGTTTCAGAACAACTGGTCTTCCAGAAAGTAAGTCTCCACTACTTTTAAACGTTAACAGGCTACACTAACACAACACCATCGACCGTCAGAGTTTAGTTTAATTGAAGTTACCACGTTCAATCTTATTACCAACATGGTGAATACACACGTACACTGTCGAAGAGTTAGAGGGGGGGGGGACAAGAGCAATTGGTAAAAATAACGATCTTTGTGTTACATCGGCATCCGAATTAATGACCAAGGGCTGTTGTCTTAAGGAGGCAGCCGAAATGTGTCGTAATTTCAACAGGCATCGCTAAACTATCGAGGAAAAACGGTCGACAAGCCCTCTTACAGAGTAACACACCTGTTGATGTTCACATCTGTAAACACGCGGACTCCTGTTTGACTCCGGCCAAAGGTAAATACAGTTATACATCCCGGATCATGCGGTATAAACTCTACAACGTGTGCAAAAGACAAAGGTGAGTTTATTCAACATTACCCATTTTTCTACTGGCTTCGTCAAGTTGACAGACGCTCGTCTCCCATATCAGAGCAAGGTCGAGCCTGTTCTTACGCCGGAGAGTTCAAAACGTTTCACAGCGAGCGAAAAGAACATTTAAAACGCAGATTTCTCCATTACACGGGACGGAGCTTTCAACCCGGCAAAGGGTTTCAGTCACAGAAGTTGGATCCAGATGTCCCTCATCCTTCTTTTCGCTGCGCTATCCGCCGCTGTTTTCCCTGTTTTGTTTTTTTGTTTGTTTTTTTACGCACAGCGCCCCCGAACTCCGGCGAAGTTCGAACGCTTTTTGTCCTTTCTGGCGAAAATATCGCCGAGCCGATCAGTCGACCACGTTGCGCTAAAAAGCCGCACAACTGCAGCGATGATCCGTGCGAAGAGGACCGTCAGCCGTGTGCTGGCCGGACGGCGCGGAGCGAGCTGTATCTCGGTTCAAATCTGCGCTGATAAACCGCAAAAACGACACGCGCGCTCCAAACATGACTAGACCTCTTCCGCTAAGAGCAACTCGACAAAACAGCAACTCGGCCTGGGCCCCGGTCGCGTTAAGTAAGAGCAAAATGTTGGCACGTTCCCGATCTGGAGGCCAGATTACAGATTTTTAAATATACAATTTCGTCCCACCCCTCATTGTCTCACACGGGGTCTGCCTGGAATGTGTTCTCATTGCGGTTTTCCTGTTGCTTGCGAACCACTCGTTTTCCTTCTTCCCCTGTAAACCGGAGTCTACGCTGCCTGTAGAAAAATGTGATGTGTGGAGACTTCATAATTCATTCTGCGATTAAAAAAAAAGAGTATGATTCAACTTTGAATAATAATAACAAAATTTGCATCTTGAACTTTCAACATAAAATGGCTTGTTTTATAGCTTGGATCAGAACCTTTGTTAATGATGACAATCACAAATTTGGATTGCGTTTCAACAACAAAGTGTTTGAAAGTCTGTCTGTTGTTGCTTCGTCAGCCATTATACGCTGCTCCGTTGTTCGCTAGCTCGGCATTTCCAACAAATCCCTACTTCTTCAAATTGCCAGTCAGAGTAAAGTGGATGGGAGGATTGGCCTGAAGTAGTCATAACGGAGGGGTTGTGGTATACTACACATGGGACACCAACAAGAGTGTAACCAAGTGAGCAACACCGAGGAGGAACATCTGCAGGGTTGTTGGGTTTCACTATCTCCAACGTCTCTCAGCTAACGTGGGTTTGTCCTGCTTTTCGAGTTCTTCTGTGTGAGAACAGTGTGTAGAGACAGCGATGTCTTGGTGTGTGTGGTGTAAATTCCCCTCCCAGTTCTCAGGCTCTGTAATCTCCGTTCTTGGCCAATGGTTAGCAGACACAGCTGGTAGCTCTCACATCAGCTAGAAAAGCCTGTATTGTTCTTTTGATCAGCATTTATTTTTTCTTGGCCTATTAATCTCGAAGATTCAAAGATCCGGTCATTCTCAGATGTTTTTTTTTTTCAGTGCAAGCCAGCATACACTGTTCTGTTCCCTAAAGAATTTTCTGAACTGCTTTTTTTTGGGTTGTTGTTGTGTAATAACCACAGAGGACAGGAAATCTTTTGCTGTCTCAAAAGAAATGGTGTGCTTGCGTTGGTTAATAGTCCCTCAAAAGCAAATGGCTGAGCATGCAAACACTTGTTTAATGAGAAATACATCTGACCTTTCACTTTACCGACACATTTATGCTATGTGTGTTTATGCAGTCACTTTATTTTGTTTGTGAAACAGCATAAGACTCAAGTCCATGTTTGAGGGACATGGTTTCATTATAGCCCAGTATGTTTGGTGGGGCATTTGCGCTTCCTCTCAGGGGTGGGAAAAAAAATCTGATCTAGCCTGTCTCTGTTATGGGCTTCATACCCATGGATGTCCTTTTATTAACCTCTAAGATGTTTTTTTTCTTCCAGAGTTGACTTAGCATCGACAAGATCTCTTGCAAAAAGGAAGTGAGACAAAATATTGAAATAATATAGTGGGAGTCTTTCACAGTGTTTCTTCCTGGGGTCATCTTGCTGAATAAGATAAGTTTGCAGTTTTCCATATTGGGTCTGTATTAAAAGTTGGGGTGTTAGGGTCTGTTATCTGGAAACCTATGCAATGCAAAAAAAAACAAAACAAAAACAAACAAGAAACACACAAACAAGTCATAAGCAATCTCATTCTTTTTTTGTCCGTCACAGAAATATCTATTTTAATCTTATAGTCTGATCTAAGTGGCTATTATTATTCCCTGTCATCCTTTTGACCACAGATGAAAGCACTGATTGTTATGTAATGATACTGCACATTGGCTTAAGAGATTACTGGACAGGACCATCAGCCATCCCACATCACATCTAGAGGGCCCAGTATAGCCTCCCCTAATAAGCTCAGAGGATCATCAGTCACATGGATAGTGGTCCAGCAAATATGCTTATATCAGTCATTTATTAATTATACAATTCACAACCTTTTTGTCGGCGGCGTATGCTTATCATTGCCCTAGTTACATATAATCATATTCTATCAATGTCACAAACCTTGCAAAATGCAAGTTGGTTAATAGAAGACATCATGCTTAGTTACATCAATGTGAAATATCTGATTTGATACTGCATGAAACATTAGTGTTCACCAAAACCCTCTGACAAGGCTGTGTGCTCACTCCTATAGGAACCTTATCAAACAGAGGTGGTCTCTGTTATAACAACTCCTCATACAAATGGCTACCTCTAGCTGCCAGTTTAATGTCAATAGATTATAATAGACTGGTGCACAGTGGAGTGATGAGATGGCTTTGTATTTTTCAATGAATAGTGCAAAAAAAAAAGGTCTTTCACATGAACTCTAGCAACTAAATTCATTCACTAAATGTCCTTACTACTAAGAAATGTTTTTTTGGCTATTGCTTTGGTTTCATTGCTGTTAAATAACACACCATAATGTTATGGCACTCTACATGATGGGTGTTTAGGATTCTCTCATTGATAAATGCCCCCTCCCCGAAGCTTATTTGGTTTTCAAGATGAACTGAGTCTCTGGGAGGTCTCTCTCAATGTAGCTCAACCCTCTCACGTTAGCTTTCCTATATTATCCATCAGTTGGTTGAGACAAGTTAAAGCTCCAGATATGTGAAGATCCCTAATATCAAATAGCCACTGCTCTGATTAAGCTTTTTAGTTTTCCAAAACATACTTGGAAAGTACGAGGACAGTATGTCCATCAAAGTTCAGAGTTAGCTTTTAGATCCCAGGTCAAGAGGCAAGCTACGGTCCATCAGTCTCAGTCACCAACAGATTCAGTGTTGCAGGTTGAGGTGCATTGTTGCATCTGGCCTCGGAAACCTCCACAACGTGCACTCAGTTTTTTGTTATCCCAGTGTCTCTCTGTGGAAATGAGAGAACTGACTTAATTTTTGCTTGACTTGTGCTTCATCCCCTTATTTTTCTTCTCTTGTGCTTGATTTTCCTTTTCAAGCTTCTTCTTCTCTTTCTTCTTTTCCTCCTTGGCCTCCTTGTACTTCCAGACAGGAGGCTCCAAGTACCCCTTCTGCTTCTTCTGCTTCTTCTTCTCCTTCTTTGGTGTGGGATCTCCAGACTTTGTCACCTCAATCTTGGGGATGCAGCCTGAGGGAAAGACGCTGTTCCTGCGTGCCATACTGCGGGGAATGAAGTTCCTCACGCCGCTGGAGATGATGCTCTCTCTGCGCTCTGAGTCCTGGCAGCAGGAGGTCAGGGACACGGAGGTGGTCGACATGATTGAGGGGGATGCTGAGGTGACTGAGCCGATACTGTGGCACACAGAACTTTCCTCCAGCTCCTTGTTGCTGTGCTTGGCCAGCAGCTCTGGAACAGCCAGCCGTCGCTTGCCAATCTCTGGAGGGCTTGTGGGGCAGAGGGGATGGCAGGCGGTGACCACCAGGGGGCTGTGGATGCTAGTCGTTATTAGTACCATGTGGTCCATGACCCCATTTTCCTGGGGGTCATGAGGGAAGTTGAAGGTGAGAGTGTCTTTTAATCGTTGGGTTATCTTTTGACTGGCTGTTTTGGTAGTGGTGGCCTTAGCTACCAGCTGCTTCAGATCAGGCCACTCGGGAACGTAGCTCTCACAGTACTGCACTGCGATCGGGCGCGACTGCAGGCAACGTAGCCTGCTGAGAGTCTCGAACCTTCCTGTTTTCAGGGCCCACTCTTTAAGACCCCTCCCTCGGACCAGGTCCATTACATTTATATCTGCACCTGGTGATGACAAATAAAGAGTCGAGGTGAGCCAACAGTGCAGGAAACGGGTAAAGAGAAGCTACACAGGATATGATGCAAGGGAAGTGGTTGTTAAATTCATGTCAATTGAATTACCCCACCATGTGGTCATTGTTAGAACAGGTTTGCTTCAATTGACGCAATACATGACTAACAGATAACAGCCATTGTGTCTCTATTGTATCTCTTTTCAAAGTCATTGTTAATCTACTTAGTCAATGCTTATCCTGTTTGCTTTACAACATAATGCCAACTGTAAGCCATCCTAACAACACATAGTAACATCACAACATATAAATGTCAGTCTAATTTTGCTTTAGGTAGTCTGAAGGTCAATTATTAATAGAGGAGACTGCAAAACAGCTTGAATACTCTTATTGAATAAAAACTCAAAAGGCTGTTAAGATAGACGGCTGACAATTTTTCACAATGTGATGTTATGTCCATTGTTGTAACATGTATACCTTGTTTGGTACTGCAAACAATTTCCCTTTTGGGGATGAATAAAGTTCATCTTATTTTACTTATCACATAAGTCAGTTGAGGTGAGTGTGTACAAAAGAGATTGTTTAGAATCCAAGGTAGTCATTTGTCATTACGATGAACTCACACAGCCTATTCCAGAGATGTGCACATGAACAAGTTTCAAAAAGTCTTTAATGTATTTCATCGTCAAGCTGACCTTTCTGATCTGCTTCATGGATCGTGGCATAAAACCTCCAGCACACATACCTATCTTATGCATTATTAGTACTTGATCACCAGAAAGGGCATTGGATGAAGATAGTCAAAGATTGGAGTTTTGTTTCAGGGTATAGAGAAAAAGTAGGGTTGTACAAATATTAATGGTCCAAATATCAAAGTCAAAAACAGTGGCCTAAAACAGCCTATATCATCACACTCTTCTGAAGCACCGAAGCACTACTTCGTTCTGACCCCTGTGGGTTTTGAGGATGAGAAGTCTTGCCTCGTACCATGCATGAGAAGGGCAGACACACAATCTTCGCGGCCCGTGAGACCAGCTTTGATGAGCGCTGTGAAACCACGAGGATCTCTCACCTCAGTGTCCACCCCAGAGAAGTAGTTGAGGATGTAGTTAAGAATGTTGACGAATCCTGGATTAGGAAAATAACATGTTAGTCTGGTGTGCAAGAGTCACTTTTGCAAGCTTGTCAAGTGAATAACTGGTGAACGTGGACTCTTGATTTACCAGCCTGGGCGGCGATCATTAGGGCTGTGTTGCCGTCATTATCTTGGTGGTTGATGTCTATTAGTGGGCATGTGTGGAGCCCGTAGACAATATCTACGAAACCTTTGCTTACAGCCAGCATCAGACCATTCTGATAGGGTACAGATTAGAAACAATGAGGACATTCATGAGACTGCATACTATTGAAGTCAAAGCCATTTTGGTTATGTCCTGCCATTGTCTTTTTACATATGTTTTGTGGATAACACTCCATCACAAGCCAGTGTACTGAGCAGTCTTCAACGTGTCTCTAAAGTGTGGCTGAAATTGTGTCCACCAGTGACATCACTGGCAGACAATCCGTGAATGTGAAAACCTAATCCTGATTTGCTGATAGACTGTTGTATATGAAAATACAAATATCAAAGCTACACATAGTACAGCTGTTTAATGTACCATCACTATTCAGGTTTTCTTCTGCAATGCAGCTTATAGGCAAACCAGGAAGTACATTCTCACATTCACAATTATGTGACAGTGACATTACCTATTCCTTTCTACACAATTTCAGTGGCGTTTCAGAGACACACAGAAGATTGCTCAGTATCAAGGCTGCTAATGGATCGTCATCCATACAACCTGAACACAGAGAGAATGTTGAAAGGTGTGGCTGATTCAAGGAAGAGGAGGCGAAGCTGCAATGAAGCATCTCACCCTGCCGTTGATGTCCAGCTCCATGACCTCCTCCTTTGTGACTCCTCCCTCCAGGATCTTGCGCAGGGTCCAGGCCTCGTTCCTAGCACAGGCCTCATACAGTGTGTTAGCTATCCCAGCATCATTCTCCTCCCTCTCATAGTCGGGCAGCAGCGAGTCTTCAGACAGCAGACTCCCCGCGTCAGACTCATTGAAGGAGATCTCTGAGTCCTCAGATGGGCCGGCCCCAAGGTTGGGGTCATCATTTGCAGTCGCCATGTGACCCCCTGCCACCAGGAATCAAACCTGGAAGACAGGACTGCCAGACCCCAACCACATCCTGAAGGCTCCCTGCCAGGACAAATATTGACTGTTTTGATTAATGACACAATAAGAAAACAACTGAGAAAGGAGATATACTTTATTCACCAAAGCTAGAAAAGAGTGACAGAAATAAAGGAACTTATCACGTAAATTAATGGGTTTAGTTGTCATATCCTCAAAAATGTTATGTATTTGTGGACCCTTAATCTTTTAGATTAGTTTAGCCACGGATGAATAGTCATTCATTCATTCATTCATTCATTCATCTTCAGCCGCTTCTCCGGGTTCAGGTCGTGGTGGCAGCAAGTGAAGTAGGGCACTCCAGATGCCCCTCTCCCCAGCAATGCCCTCCGGCTCCTGGGGGATCCCAAGGCGTTCCCAGACCAGACTGGACATGTAGTCCCTCCAGCGAGTTCTGGGTCTACCCCTGGGTCTCCTCCCAGTTGGCTGTGCCCAGTAAACCACCAAAGGAAGGCGCCCAGGAGGCATCCTAATCAGATGCCCGAACCACCTCAACTGGCTCCTTCTGATGCGAAGGAGCATATTTATTTTTCTTCCCTGGAATTGGTATAAAACATTGGTTCAGCCATGAATACAAGGCTAACATCAAAATATCCCTGCAGCCTCTAAGACCTGGGGTCAGCCACCGAGAATAGATCAGATAACCTGAGCTGACCCTGGTCTGCAAGCCAAGATGACTAAAGAGGATGAGGAGTTTCCTCTCAGGCTAGCATCACCATTACAGCGGTCGATTTCAGCTAGTCTATGACTCACAGAACAGGTAAGCTGCCTGTGCATTTTTTTGTAGATGCTTCATTAAATGTCCCTAAGCGAGCGACTGTAAATAAATGATTTCACTATCTAGATAAATGTAGCTCACAATAAAAAAAGGAAAAGTTCGTTGAAGAGCTCAGTTTTTTTTAAGATTAAAAATTCTGCAAAGGTTCTGAGTCTGATCTGAGTCTTTGAATGAAATGATCCTAAGTGAAGTAGTCAGGTGAGTGTAATGTTTTAAGAAATGCCATATGGTGCCAGAAGCAATAGGAGACGAGGCTGGCACTAGCATCTGTCCCAGTGGCTTCACCATAGCACGCTGAACCATCTGTGTGCAAGTCTGCTGTGGCTTCCCCTGGTTTGCAATCTACGTTTTTTTTCTTCTTCAAATATGAAGTCATAACACTACTAAACAGGATGTCATAAACTTTTCCAGTCGTGCAAAAGGAATTGTACAACCAATGGTGACACTGTTTGGCTCTAAGGACTGACTATATTTAGTCATCCCTGATGTTCCCATAACATGCTTCTGTGTCCTTGCAGACACGAGAGAGAGAGAGAGAGAGAGAGAGAGAGAGAGAGAGAGAGAGAGAGAGAGAGAGAGAGAGAGAGAGAGAGAGAGAGAGAGAGAGAGAGAGAGAGAGAGAGAGAGAGAGAGAGAGAGAGTGAGTGAGTTTGTGTGTGTGTTTGTGTGTGTGTGTGTGTCCACGATGGGACCGCTATGAAAAACTGATTATTTTGTAAAGCAACATACAAGTCTAAACAACGAGAGCTCAAGGATTTGCAGTCTCTTTAGCTCTGCATTCCTCTACATCACCATCCTCTCTGTTTGGACACGTGCATCACACTCCTAATCACTTTGCACAGAATTAGCGCCGCATCTGCTAAGAACCGTTACATGGACAAAGTCATTGGAAGAAAAGCTTCCTTTTTGTAAACTCTTGTTAAAAGCCAGATGGAGCCGCTCTACTCCTTTAATCTCAGAGGTTTCTGTTTCCATTTCAGTGTTTTTGTTTCGCTGGAAAAGAATGAAGATCACTATCAGGTAAACTGCTGTCCCCTCCTCCTGCGGCTGCACAAACACACCGGTCTCCTACTTTGACTCATTGTGTCCTATTCTCCTGCTGAGTGACACAGCTAAACAATTGGCGCTAAGGCTACTTACTCTGGACCAAAAATAGGAGTAGAAGAGTGAATTGAAAACAAAGATAGAAAGAGACATAACTTGTTCTCTTGGAAATAACAGGCAAAAAAAAACCCCCCAACAACAAACAAGTTGCAATGAGAAATCGGAATCAAAAGCCCCACCCAGTCCCTTGTCTCACCCTTAAATAAGTGTCACTCCAGTCAGTGATTTGTTGTCTTGTCTTCTTTCTCTCCTCTTTTTTTTTTCCTTCCTGTATGTCACACCTGAAGTTTAAAGCATCTCCCATATATCGGACTTCCACTCTTCCTGTGGGCTCTTGGTTGAAACTGGCTCAGTTCCCCACACTGATCCTGGCTCTAGCTTGACCAACCCCTCCCTCCATTCTTGCCTCCTGGCCACTTAGGTTGCCGGATCGGCCTGCAATCCTTTCAGGTCCTAACATAGACTCTGCTGTCCTAAGTCAGGCAGCGTGCTCTCTCCCTCTCATCCCTGATTACAGGAGATTTGCAGATTAGGAGGCAGAAACAGGCAGCTGGCCTTGCACTCCCTGTAGTCTGCTGAGTTTGTCTTGCCACCATCTCTCTCTCGCTCTCTCTCTCTCTCTTTTTCTCTCTCTCTCTCTGGCTCTTTCTCTCCTTCCCACTTATTTGCCCAGTACTCTCAGGATTTGCCCATTCCTATTGCTCTCTCTTTCTTTCTCTCGCTCTCTCGCTCTGTCCATCTGTTGTGTCAGAGCAAGCCTCTCTAACGGTCCAAGATGTGCATTATCACACAAGCTATGGTTCCACAAGCTGCTGTGCTGGTGACGCCCCCCTTGCTTGAATAATCCCAATGTGTCTGTGCAAGAGGGGACAGACTCTTGACTTTGTTTTCCCATGGAAACCCATTTGCGCAACAACTAACTAACCCTGCTGTTACTCTAAGCCAGGGGACCATGGCAGTAATTATTCCCATGACGGAGATGACACACACACAGACATGCACGAAAACAGATGAGCGCAATGTGCTGAGTGTAAACAAATGTTTGCGCATTGACACACCAAACACACTAACACACACACACACACGCAGACATTCGTGTACGTCTACCTGTGTGAGGACCCCTCATTGACTACACTAATTCCTTAACCCTCAACCCTAAACTGAGCCATCAGAACTACACGCCTAACCTTAATCCTTACCCCAGCCTTAACCTAGTCCTAATTCTTACCTTAACCCTAACCCCAAGTCCTAATCCTAAAACAGACCCTTAAAGAAGTGAGGACCGGCCAGAATGTCCTCACTTTGCAAAAACATGTCCTCACGCTGATGGTTAAAAGCTCGAGTTGGTCCTCACAAAGATAAAAATTCAAGCTCACACACACACACACACACACACACACACACACACACACACACACACACACACACACACACACACACACACACATGCCTAATATGAACAGGTTGTGCAACTGGTTTGTAAAAACAGAATTTCCAACCTCATGTATAATACAGAACAGGCATTTAAAAGGAGAGTCAGCATATTCTCTATTTCTGTTATGCAACAACTCATATAGGGATATAGCCTGCCCCCTTCTGACTACCTAAAGGAGCACACTTGCTTGGGGTGTTGTATTTTGTATCTATCTTTGGTTCAGTCCAACCACATATTTAGACAGCCTACGTCACACAGCCAAAATGGGCAGTGGGGGCGGGGTGTTACCTGGCCCCGGGGGGGGGGGGTACCTGCGGTTACCTATTCCCTCCACTTAACGTTCATATATAGCTCCAGATTAACAGGAGAGTATGAGTGGGATTAGTGAAAAATTTTATAAACATGTTAGTACACAATACTGCAATACTGACATACTATGAGTACTATTAGGGAACATTCATCAGGTGTATGTCACTGTGATGGATGACATACTTCTTTAAAAGCAGTTTATCCTGAGGCTGATGGCGGCTGATTTGCTAAGAAAGAGGCAGAGATATACTGTTGATACCAACCATTTGAGGCTGGCACACCTCCATCAACACTTTCTCCCCTAATCCCATTAAACGTACTTGCTTATTTCAGAACGGCCCTCTGCGTCCCCGTGCAGTCACGCCCATGGCGTGACGTCAGCCTCTCAAAAAAGGGCTATGTTTGGAAACCCAAGACAGAGAAAAGGCTCTTGACTATTTACCGGCTTGTGTTAAAAGGGGGGTGATCGCGTCCATTTGAAGCACAGGAAGACCCAAAACAAAGCCTACTCAGAGATTAAGTGAGTTATGACCTATGAGAGGCCAAAACAGAAGTGAGGTTGAGAGGAAGTGAGAGAGAGAGAGAGGAAAGGGAAGTTATGTTGGCACAGGGGTGTGGGGGAGAGTGAGGTGGAATGAACCAGCGCAGAGGGAGAGAAGACTCAGAATCTGTTGTTCAGAGTTTAATAATGCGTTCAGTGATCGGACATGACACATTTATTGCACCCATACGCCAAGGTCATGTATGAAAATGAGCCATCATCTTTGTTCACCAACCCTTCACAAGAGACGGAGACAATGATCCATCCACACCAGATGAGGGCAGCAAAGCACATTCCACTCCAACAGTTGGTTTGTTTTAATCTTTGCAAAATAACAGTCATCACATTTTTTCCCCCGAAGATAATCAGAGACTTCACTTACGGCTGCTATTTTGAAATATGTGAGAAAGAACATTTTGCTCACATTCCCACAACCTGATATCACTCCATGTTCCCTCTCTTGACCATGATGTTCATTTTCTTGTTCAAATTCTTTGCAGTCATTCAGGTTGTGTTGCACTGCGATGGGTTGGTTGTGCTCCAGTCTAAACTCTCGCTAACCACCATGATACCCCGTAGAGGCCAGTGGCAGTGGAAAAGCACCCGACAAGAGGAATGAGAAGGGAGGAACTAAGTTTAGCCAGCAAAACTGTTTCTAAAGACAGCCATGTGCCGGGCTAATATTAGATCTTTGGCAGTCTTTGCAGGGCCAGTCTTAATATCGCTTGGCTTGAGCTCCGAGGACCTCTGCTACGCTTTTTTTTTCAGCCATGTGATTGAACGACTTAACCCCTGTCCTCCTCCATGCAACCATAGCTCAGTCTCATGTTCGGAAGAATTTATAAGAACGGGTCTGCTGGAGGAAGCACACCCACATTTGTCCATGCACAGGCAAAGGTTTTGGATGAGGGGGACGAAATCATGCTGGGAACTGGAAACTGAGGGTGTGTGCACCCCAACTCAACAAGGATGGACAACACACGCTGCAATGACCTTCTGCGCTGAGGGTGATTTGTTTTGGGGGAGTGATTCAGATGTACCCATGACTAAAGAGGAAAACAGTCACCACCAACAGGGATAGGAGCACAGGGTGTGGTTGTTGGGCATTGGTTGCCCTTCCCCCTTGACACAGACTAGTTTGTAAGTCTGAATGAATGCTCAGTTCATTTGTGTCACAATGTTAACGCCGCGGCTCTGGCTCTGTTTTGCTGTGTGAGAAACAGAGCCCCCTGTGGCATCAATGTGCAAATAAGTCGAAGGTGAGACCTTCACCCCATTGTTTCTTACAATGAGCAGTGTCTTTCACTTTCTGCAAATATACACAGCAACTGTTTCTTTCCGAGGAGCATTTAACAGATAACTACTTATGATCATTGTGATAATGAAAATATGAAACACATTAAACCCTGCAAAAACAATATAAAACCTATATTTGGACTTTTGGAGCATGCAATAGTTTAAACATCAGGAGCTGTCCAGTTGTCTTTTTTTTCTTTTTTCGATAACTTTTTATTTTCAGTGTCATATAAAAAAATGTTATAATTAGTGAAGAAATATAACGGTATACTAATTTGATGTGGTTTGCTCCTACAAAAACGTGGGAGTTCACATGGACAACAGGCTGGAGTGGGCTGGGAACATCAAGGCCCTCTGCAAGAAGGGCCAGAGCTGAGTCTACTTCCTGTGGAGGCTCAGGTCCTTTAACGTCTGCAGTATGATGCTGCAGATGTTCCACCAGTCTGTGATGGCCGGCACCATCTTCTTCAATGTTGTGAGTTGGGGCAGTGGTGTGAAAGCTGGAGATGCCAACAGACTGAACAAGCTGGTCAGGAAGGCCAGCGCTGTGCGGGAAGTGTATCTGGACTCTCTGGCAATGGTGTCAGAGAAGAGGATGCTGACCCCAAACTGTTGGCCATCATGAACAATGCGTCACAATACTGACCCCAGCATGCTAGGTGGACACTGAAGCAACAGCATTAAATGTCATTTTTACATTTTAAATATTCAAATAATGCATATAGTCACTCATACTGTAATGATTTAATTTAAGGAGACCTAGATATCCACTACAGTACCGCTATAGATAAGATTTATTGATTTACTTAATTATGTTCAATATATACGTGTCAGCTGCTATTATGTGCGATATAAAATAACTGCACAATAACTGCACATGTGAACATGCTGCTGCATCTTTTTCTTAATATACATCTGCAATATTTTTATTTTATTTTTCTACCAATGCTCTTGACCCACCCTGCTGTTATGTATAAATATACATCTCTTTATTTAAAATTTTTTGTTTTATAGGCCCCAAGTACTTCAGTTTAGTGTAGCTCTTTATATTTTGTATATTCTCAGTAGTTTTTGCTTTATATTGATCAAATCAAATCTTACTTTATTCAGACACAAAGGTAGGTCCATGTTAAAGACAACCACAAAGAAATACAACACAAGACAAGAACTTAAAAATATAGCTAAAAACAGCAGTTCACAAGTCCATGATGGTTAAAAGCTATACAGACATTTGTTCCAATGTTTCCAGAAACAAGAGGAGTACCTGGTGTCACATTGTGTAGGCTCAGTTAACAGCATTATAATTACATTCTTAGAATCAAGTAATCAACACATAAATTTGTACACATAATTCCTCAACACAGCATGAAAAGTGGGAATATTAAGTCACAAACATATGACTTGTACTTGTCCACCTTGGAAGCTTGAGCAAGATTCTAAATGCATCATTATATGCTACCTGCAGCTTTTTTAATTTTTGCTTGGCTATAATTGCACCACAAGTGGGCTGTATAGAGTGGAGTACAGTAGGCCCTAAAAAGAGCAGTTTTAACATCATCTGTACACATATGGAATTTGTGTGCCAACATATTGGCTTGTGCATACAGTTTGCAACACTGGCGCTGCACATATTCCTTCTATTGTGTGTATTTTTGATATTGTGTGCTTTTGGATTATGTAAAATCAGTTGTAATGACGCTTTACTTTCCCTCCAGATCAATAAAGTATCTATCTATCTATCTATCTATCTATCTATCTATCTATCTATCTATCTATCTATCTATCTATCTATCTATCTATCTATCTATCTATCTATCTATCTATCTATCTATCTATCTATCTATCTATCTATGTGACCTTTGACATTACTGGCACATTGGTTAACTGTTATTAGATGATGTTTTTTTCATCCTGGGCAGCTTCATGGTAGAAGTGACCGTGTTAATTGCTAATCAGTTTTGTCTAGCCATGGTTTTGCTGATGTGATAGTGTGTTCACATTTCTGCTTTACTGCTTACCGTGGCCTGAATGATCCCTCTCTTTGTTCACCTTCACCTTGTGTGTAGGCTAATACTAGACATGAAGGAATTTGCGGAGGTATGGTGCCCAAACATTAAAAAAATGTGAGTTGGATTTATGACAGTGCTGAGCTTGCACACACACACACACACACACACACACACACACACACACACACACACACACACACACACACACACAAACTTGCTCAGATTCATCTTTCCATCTCACGCACTTTCCACTAACTTGTCTGAGGGCAAACCTGTCTTTACGAGTCTTTGCAACACATGGCGAGCGTTCACTGTTTTAACGGCAAATGAGCTCTCACTAATGTTCCCATAAAAAGCCACTCAAATTTCTAAGTTAAGCCCTGACTTTATTAATTACACTTCTTAAGCAGTGGAAGTCCATCAGTGTGTTTGTTGTGTGTGCCATCCATGACATCGTCTTGAATAGAGGGAGTCGTGCTCCTTGGGCTGTGTTCATACCTTATTTGGGGCTGCCCCAGTCTTTAAGACTTCATACAGACCATGTACCGCAGCCTGAGACTGGGGCACAGATCCAGACTGAACATTGGGACAGCTATAGAGTGGACTAGAAAAGAAACTGATGGGATTAAAAAAGAGGTAGCCTGAGGTAAATGTAGAAGGTGAGGGGAAAAGAAGAAAGATGAGAGAAAAGAGATGGATGGATAGAGAGGGAGGAGAAGTTTTTGGGAGGAGTGGTGATCTTCTATAGCCAATGAAGAGCAAGAGAGGCGGATTTCAGTAAGGGTGAGATGGTCAAGTCATGCAACACTCAACAACACTCAGAGACAAGAACGCGATGGAAATGACAGACTCTTTCATCACAGGAATGTAATTGGAGAAAACAGTGGCTCGACCAAACATGCAGAAGGAGGTCCAAAGGAGTCTTGTATCATTATTTCCAAGGGAAACTTGAATAGAGAGGACCACATGGACATGCTCAGTGGACCAAACTAGATCTGGGGACACCTGGGCCAGTTCACCTGTATGCCTTTATGTGGGAGAAAGTGTAAAGAGAGTGGGCAGGAAAAAGGAGAGAAGAGTTTGGGCCTCTATCCTCTAGCTATCTAGAAGCAGACATCTCCCCTGTTCCAGGATCAGTTTTTCATGTTCAGAATAGTTCCCGTGGGTCAGGGCAGAGCGAGTTAGGCTGCAGCGGTTCCACTCCAAACTCACAAAACAAGCTTTCCTGTGAGAGAGGAGGTGGAGGAGCAGAAAACCGAGGGATAGGGAGAGGCAGACGTTGAGCAAGCGAAAGTGTGTTGGGGGAGGAGACCAAAAGCTGTAACAGCAGAGGAGAAGGATTTCAGAAGGAGAAAGATTTAAAGCAGCTAAGGTGTGTGTGTGTGTGTGTGTGTGAGAGAGAGAGAGAGAGAGAGAGAGAGAGAGTTAATATATATATATATATTTTTTTTTTTTGTTGTAAATTTTGTGGAAGAATGAAGGCTCTACAGAAGAATCAGGGGCGCACTGACCAGATGTTGGGAGCCATGGCTGACATGTTGACTTCCTTGGCCATGCCCAGTCAACAGTGGGTGAGTGTCATCTTTTCTGCAGGGCTGACTCCAGTCTTAATTGTTGTTTGTGTATGTAGGCACTAAAATCAAAATAGAATTCAGAATTTCAAATGTCCGATGGACATACGTAGGACATCTCTTTTTAAACATTTGAAGTGGAATGAAGACATAGCAGTATGCTCTAATGGCATTCATGTAAGCAGAAAAATCAATATGTGTGGAAGGAGATGACAGAGGAGATGCAACTTACTGATCTCCAACTTAGAATAATGATGGGAGCTCTTCTGAGGGCTTCCTGGAGCCATAATTGACATGGCCTCCACCTAATCTCTGGCTCACATCATGTCGCATCAGATATACTCATCGGTATTAGAATATACAACACATTACCAAGATCAGATTGAAGAGGGTGTGTGACAAAACTTATCTCACATTATTGCTTTAAACTTGGGATAATCCTGGAAGGGTCAAACGTCACAAACAGGGCATGAGGGAGAGATATATTCGGAGAGAGAGACAGAGACACACACACACACAGAGAGAGAGAGAGAGAGAGAGAGAGAGAGAGAGAGAGAGAGAGGGAGAGAGGTGGTCTTTCTTCAGCGCTTGGGAGGAATCTCTAATGTTTCCGAGTCACAGGGAGCAGACATCTCACCATAAACAAACTCATTCAGGCCTAACACTTCACTGCAGCCCTGCAAACTTATAGCATTCTCTCTCCTTCCCTCTTCCCCTCTCCCCCTTGTTCTCTTTCTCTTTTCCTTGCCCTTTTCTCTCTCCCTCTCTGTGCTGCCACTTCTGAATGCACAAATGCTCAGCATGACCCTATTAAAAACTATCAAAAGTCACAGATTTCTTGAGTAATTGACTGCAAATATGGAGCCATAACAATGGAAAAAGGCCCACTTTAAAAGTACTCCCATTTCGTGCAGTAATTTAGTTTCTGGTTGGGTTGGAGGGTGATATGTGTTGATGGCTGCCACCTCAATTTTAGCTAATGTTAAATATCTACTGAGGACCGCACCCTTTAAAAGCCATTAAAATACTGCTCCTCAGATGCATATCTTCATAATCAGTATAATTCTCCATATCAACAACATTTTGTTGCAGGTTTTAGACGTGGCTGGAAATTCACTATGTTGCATGAAAGATAACATCACAGCTTATGAGAACTTATTCGAATCCCAAGTTGCGAGTATGTGACATGGCATCACATATACTTGTGATGCAAGCAAGCAGCATTCAGAGTCAGACAGAGAGACCTGTGCCCATCAGTATAAACATCTCTGTCCTCTATTGAAAATGGCTATCTTGATAAAAGAAATTCCTTCCTGACAGATTACAGTAAAACCCAAAAGTGATTATAATTGCTCTGTCTTCACAGAGGGGCGATAGCTCAGGCTGCCTTTATTAACCTTTTGTTGTTTGGCTGCTAGGATGGATGGATGGATGGATTGCATTTATATATATATATATATATATATAAAAATGATATACATATATATATCATTTATATATATATATATATATATATATATAAATATATTTATATATTCATAGGATGAGTAAAGTCTGGATCTGCAATCTGAAAAAGCCCTCCTACCTCAGCACTCACGCAAAAACTGAGTCCTCACGTTAATTTCCATGTTCTTCCTTATTGTGTGAAGGGGGCAAGCAAAGGACGTGAGGAGCTGAGGAGCAATTTAACCACAGATAACAGCTCTCCGTCAGTGATTGTGTGACAACAAGAATTTTGTTCAGCCTTACCAACTCTTCCTCCTGGATTGCAAGTCCACATCATTGACCAAGTCATCTCTGTTCTCAGCTTACAGAGGGTGGTGAAGAAGACCCCCCGGTGAGTGAGGAGGGCAAGGGTCCTGTCCTAAACCAGTGGGAGGCAGAGGGCCTAGACTGGGAGCAGGCCACCACAGATAACTCAGAAAGAAGAGAAAGAACAGGTAAGACCTGAAACAGCTGAATTTAGCCGTGGAAAACTGTCTCAGTCTCCACAAACCCAGAACGCTAGTCCAAACACTGACCTCGCCAAACCAGTCTGAGCTCACGGGTTTCATTAACTCCTGACCGAAACACAAACTTCAAGGCTCGGCTTTGACTCTTTGTGTGAAAGGCCTTGGTTCTCTGCGCAGCGACAAAAATAAAACAAGCTGTTCAACCACTCAATCACTTTAACGTGACAAAATACTGCTGCTTGGTACTTTTGTTCGTTACGGCCCCTATATCTAATTTTAGCTGAGTGAAGGAAATGGTCTTTTTTTTTTACCATGAGCCATTGCCATACCTGAAATCTGAGGTCGAGTGTCTTAATTGCCCTGTGAGATGCTGCCAAAAGGGCATGGTTTTAGCTTAGTGTGTTAGCACATGTCTGCCATATGGGGAACCAGGTTCAAGTCGTGCCCAAATTCCAGCTGCCATATCTGATAGTGGTCATTATTATCTGATAGATAATAAGTCATTATTATCTGATAGATAATAATGACTCCAAAGCGGATATCAGATTAGAGTCACCTGAGTCTTGATGGTTTGCTGCTAATAATCTCCTTTTTGTATGCACTTGATTAGCACTGATAACAGCTAATCACTTTACTCTGAGGCAGGCCCGTGTAATGTACTGTACGCTAGCTGGACCCTCGAGAGAGAGAGAGAGAGAGAGAGAGAGAGAGAGAGAGAGAGAGAGAGAGAGAGAGAGAGAGAGAGAGAGAGAGAGAGAGAGAGAGAGAGAGAGAGAGAGCCTGTGTTTGTATGTCGGTGTATGCACACAACACACAACAGTTTCCAGATGGGGCAAAAACACATTCAGCTGGCTAACATCTCCCTCTACTCCTCCTAGACATTTTTTTCCCAAGAAAATCACTATTGGTTGCAGTTATCCTGATTTAGTAGTGAAAGCTTAGCGTGTGTTGCCACTTTCCTTGACTGCAGTGGAACAATAAGAGCTTTGTAGCTGTTCCTGGGTTTGGGGTAGTGGGGAGCGTGTGTATATATGGGATGGTTGGTGGTGTGTACCATGTGGCCAGACCACTAGCTGTTGTGCAGAACCTGACGTGGCGTACAGGGTGGGGGGGGGGAGGCAGTGGAGGAAGCTGTCAGTGATGCTTATCTATAATGGCTCAACATGGATAGATTGTGCTGGCAAAGCTAATGCATACAAATATTATCCTAGCTCTTGGCCCATGGCTCAGAGAAGCAAAAAAACAAAACCCAAAAAAACAAAACAAAACAGAAATGCATCATACATGGCCATGTGGAGGGAGTCTGACCTAAGGGGAGGTTGTCTGACCCAGTCCCTGTGCCAGGCTCTTTTGTTCAGCTGATTAAACACAGTCTGTATTTTTTATCTAGAAGGGAAATTAGATGGAAAATCAACAAGACAAGAGTGCAGGAAGTGTCCTACTTGACCGTTTAAGTAAAGACGTGGCATTACAGAGGACAAAGAACCTAGTGAACTAAGAAAACCATACAAATATTTATACGCATAAAAATGTATAAAGAGCCCCTAATAAACTGCGAACAAAGTATACAGGTACAACTATGAATATGCATCATGTGGATGTGACCTCACACTGTCCCATCTGGTTCTCTATAGGTCTGTAACACCACATGCAATCAGCACGGCAACAATTTTGTATGTTAAAGATCCCATGAAATAGGGCATGTGGGTGGTGTAGCGGTCTATTCCGTTGCCTACCAACACGGAGATTGTGGGTTCGAATCCCCGTGTTACCTCCAGCTTGGTCGGGTGTCCCTACAGACACAATTGGCCATGTCTGTGGGTGGGAAGCTAGATGTGGGTATGTGTCCTGGTCGCTGCACTAGCATGTCCTCTGGTCGGTCAGGGCGCCTGTTCGGGGGGGAGAGGGGGAACTGGGGGGGGGAATAGCATGATCCTCCCACGCACTACGTCCCCCTGATGAAACTCCTCACTGTCAGGTGAAAAGAAGCGGCTGGCGACTCCACATGTATCGGAGGATGCATGTGGTAGTCTGCAGCCCTCCCCGGGTTGGCAGAGGGGGTGGAGCAGCGACCGGGATGGCTCGGAAGAGTGGGGTAATTGGACAAGTACAATTGGAGAGAAAAAGGGGGAAAAAAATCCAAAAACAAAAAAAACCAAACAAACAAACAAAAAAAGATCCCATGAAATGGCATTTAGGGTATCATGAACTTCCACAATTTGACATATTTGAAGATCTCCATGTAATGAAACGATCAGGTGGGATTTTGTGATCGGCTGTTGTGGACTAACAGTCAATAATCGCAGGGCATTTTTAGAAGAACGTGGATATATGTGGTTGGATAATTTCATGTTTGGTGTTGAAGGATCACTCATCTTCTCTCAATCTCACGCCCTATTCATTGATCCTTTTTGTTAGTGTACACCCGCAAGTGCAGGATGACAAAAGTAGAAAAATCTCGTATTTGTCATGGAGTGAAAACCACAAGTCTTGTAGAAACACAAAAGCAAAATGAGATATGGAGACTATTTTCAGTTCAACCTTCAATTTCGGGAGCATAGTGGTAAATAGATTTCAATCAAAGTGCAGATAAAAGAGGCAACAAGAATGAAAATACATCTCTAATTTCATGGGACATTTAAGACAGTCATGGTGTGCTAAAACAGTGAGGATAATTGTTGTGGCTACACCTCGAGCCTGAGAATCAGAGAACATGTGTTGGCATTGTGCCGTGGCACGACTGGCAGAGGTCAGTGTTGTTTCCATGTCTCGCTGTGTCTACAGGAGACAACAGTGAGAGAAGGGTCTGCTTTCAAGACTTTGTGAAGACGGCTACGACGAGCCATCTGTAATGTATTAGAAACAGAACGCCTTCTACCTAGGCGCTTCCCCGGACCCACAAGACAATCACTCCCACTTTCCCCGTCTTGTCTCATCATCCTTGCACACCACATTTCTCTTCTTTTTCATTGAAACTCTCTCCTCTTCTTTGTTATTGCCCACCTCTCTTTTTTTCTCATTACATTTCTCTGATCTCCATTTGATCTCTGCGTTTTCCGCCGCTCCCTTTCCTTCGAAGCACCTGCTGGTCATATTTTTTTTCTCAAATCTCACCAGATTCCATCCTTCCCCCTCTGTTATCCAGACTTCAGCCCTCTCTCTGATAGCATCTTCCTCCCCAGACAACATGTTGATATAGTCCCCCTGTTTTGTAACACACCCAACAGTGATGGATGACCATGGGTGTTCTCACACTCTCCCTGCTATGATGTTGACTCCTGCAGGCTGCACATTAGGTCCACATCAGTTGCTCTGCACCGGTAACTGTAGTAGTTCTGTATTGGACTCACAAATGCACCCACATGCACAGTGTGTGCAAGCACGTGCGCGCGCACACACACACACACACACACACACACACACACACACACACACACTTCATCCTTCAATGCAACTTGCAGTAAACCTTAAAAAACACACAATAAATGGTAATATTTTGTTACTCACAGAGCTCAGGCCACCGAGACACATTAGCTGTTATTGTTAGAGTCTGTTGCAGGAAGGACACATGGGAGGTTCTGGTTTACTCGGCATTTGCTTTGACTTTGAACAGACGTACAAAACACTGCAGATTATGTACCACCGGGGCTGGTTTCAATGTTCTCCTTTTAGGAGGTCAGTAGTCAGTGTGTAAAATATATTGTGAACAAATTATCCTTTTTCAGACCGGCATACGTCTGGCCAGTTGGGGTTTCTGGCCCACATCTTCTCCCATAAAACAACCGAGACACAGATTCAGCGAGGTTTATTAGGTGCCGGCGCACCTCGTTTGTTGGCTTGTCAGCTGCTGGCTCTCTCCGTTCGCTGACAAACACTCAACCCCTGACTAATTTACAGTCGTCGTGACTGACACTTGTGGCGTCAGAATGCATCGAGCACTTCATGTTCCTTCTCCCTCTTTGCAAAACACGGCCCGACGCCTTTTCTTCATCAAACAGGAGATGTCTTGCAACAACATGCAAGATTTGATGTCCTTAATCTTTGGTTTCAATTTTGGCTGGAATGCTTTCCATCATCATGCACTTCTGAGATACAGATGACTTGTGTGGAAAAGTTTAATGGTCCTGGAGTAGAAAGGGCAATTATCAAAGCAAAAGAACCCAAAAAAGAATTTGAGTTAAAAATGACAGGAGGGCGGTTATCCGCAGTAATAGCAATGCACAAAGAGTAAAATAAAACAGAGATACTTTAGAAAACACCATCCAAGGCTGGCTGGAGAATTAAACGTATCAAGTAAAAGAGTGGTATGCCTCATTGGTGTGCAGACTCATAAAATCCTTTATAGCTAAACTATGTGGAAAATGATGTTCTTCGTGATGTTCTTCTCCATATGTGGTTTTATCAGAGGATGGGAGAGTGTGCCTTCCAAGGATAAGGGCTATACCCAGGGGGACCCTGGTACCGAACTGTGTGTGTGACCTTAAATGGGCAGAGATCAACCTGGAGCAGAAACATCTTGTGCTAAATGCTCCAGAGGTGGGAGCATCACCTCACCTGTCTTCACTGTGTGTGTGTGTGTGTGTGTGTGTGTGTGTGTGTGTGTGTGTGTGTGTGCGTGCGTGTGCGTGTGCATGTGTGTTTGTGTGTGTGTGTGTCCTAGCACTGGCATTTGTATGCATTTGTGTGTGTGTGTGTGTATGCGTGTGTGTACGTATACGTGTGAGTGTGTGTTTAAGTGTGTGTAGTATGTGTATATGTATATGTGTATGTGTGTGTGATCTCAGTGTCAAATCCAGTAGAAAGAATACTGTGGGTGTGCCCTCAGCCAATTAGAAAATGGAGTCAAATACTGCTTGCTGAATAATGCAAAACAGGATAGGCACAGAAAATCTTCACAGACACACAGCTCCATGGCGCAGTTGGCAATTGAACCAGCAAGAACCAGCTGGAGGGTTACACACCCAAAAATATGCATGCACACACATACTGATGCATGCTCTTGTACTCTGAAACTCTCACACGCATGCATGCACGCGCGCGCGCACACACACACACACACACACACACACACACACACACACACACACACACACACACACACACACACACACACACAGTGATTAAAGTGGGCCGGAGCTACCCGGATCCCGACACCGGCACTTCCCCTCCTCCCCCAAGTCAACCGGAGCTGAGATCCAGCACTCTGTAGACCGGAGTAATTTCAACCTTTTTGTCACAGTAAAATTTAAAACAAAAAACATGATGCAGCCAATTCACAAGCATTACAAAATAAATCGCAAATAAAGTCGTTCTTCTATTTTTATACTACTTTACTTTTTCTAAAAGTTTGAATGATATCGTGTCCTCACGTGACCCGCACCCGCCTGCTGTCTGGCTTCACCAGACTTGACATCAAAGGAGACTGGCTTCACACTCACGGGTCAGGGTCAGTTCACCGCACCAGGCAGACAAGACTCGAGAGAGCGTCAACCTGCTACCTGCACTATTATCTTGGATTGGGGGGCATAAAGAGTGAGTATCTTCAGTGTATTTCCAATAGTATTTCCAATAGTTTTGTCTAGCTCTGCTGTGGTTTTCATTCAAGCAACTAACGTTAGCGAACGTAACGTTAGCTAGCTAGCTAACTAGCTATCTTCCACCCGGTAACGTTGCTAGCTAGTTGCTGACGTTGCTGGCTAGTTGTTTGAATGCTGCTAGGCAAGCTAACTATCGGTAGCGTCCGGTAACGTTACCGGTAGCTAGCTAGTTATGTTTGTCCAACCTTAGCTCTGGCCATGCAATATTTTCATTCAAATAACTAACTAGCTAGCAAACGTTAGCTACCGGTAGCTATTATTAGCTAACAATGCTAACGTCGGGACTACTGGACCAGTGGTTAGCTAGCCTAACGTTAGCTAGCTACCTATCACTTTTGCCCAATTCTCTAATACAGAGATCCCCCACTTACCAAATCCCACTTTAACCCCTGCACACACACACACACACACACACACACACACACACACACACACACACACACACACACACACACACACAAGCACAGACACATACACCACTCAGCGAAGCTGAATGGAAATTCTCCGGATATAATCATCCTGTAATATCTGGAGAATGAAAAGCATGCATTTATTTAGCTGCCTTTTTCCTCTTCGGGGAGGCATTTCAGCTCGGACTTAAATGGTTGTCAGCCCCATAACCTCTCTTCTGGCATGCAGGGATGTGTAGCATTCACAGTCAAGCCCCAGATAGATACGGGAGACGTGGGAGTGAGTCGCTAATCTTGGGTCAGGTAGAGGAGGGAAGTTCTGACCATCGACAGTCCCCAGTCAAAGTAAGTTTATAACACCCGCTGGCGTGGAAGGAGATTTACTGGATGTGGAAAGGCTGGATACTGTCAGGGATTTCACATTTGTGTGTGTTTTTTTTAAATATGTGCACATGTATGTGTGTGTCTGTGTATGTGCATGGGCATGAAACCAGTGTCATTGTGTTTGTGTGTGTGGGTGGTGCGTGAGTTTTGGGTGTTTTGAGAAAACTGCGGGTGGCAATACCGCTCCCCCGTGTACTGTAGAGTTCCTGCTGGCTGAGGGCTGCTCTGCACGGCGAGGTACAGCAGTGGGAGGCATGGAATGGTACAAATACACTCACACACTCATATACAAACACACGATACGGGGTGAGTAACAGAGAGAGGCATGTCGGCCCTTTTGTGCAAGTGGCAGTGTGGTTTGCTGCTGCGTCCAGTTGGACAGGCTGGTAAACACAGCAGCTCCGTGCAGACAGCAGATCAGGGAGGAGCAGGGGAGAACAGAGGAGTCACCATGCAGCTCCAGCTCCGCAATGGGACTTCTGCCAAACCCTCCCCCTCACACTGATATGTCCAGAATGGCAGTTTGCCTTAATTGGCCCTCAGTTTGGAAAGGAAGACAGAAAGAGAGAGAGAGATGCAAAAAAGAGAGAAAGGTAGTGAGAGAGAAGGAGAGAGTGTATGTGAGTGTTTGTGTGCATCCTTGTGTATGTTGTGTACGTGGCAAAGAGCGAGAGACGGAGAAAGAGAATGAATTCAGTGAGAGTGAATGCATGAAGGAGAGAAAAGCAAGGGAGTGGGGGAAAGGAAAATGAAGTCTAAGTGAGCATTTTTTTGGCAGGATTTCAGCTGGCTGTTGGGGGCGAAGAGAGGCTTGTGGTTCGTGGGTGGTTTGGGAGTGCACTGTGTACAGAGCAACTGTATCTCTGACAGTTTCTTATAGCTTTTCCCCTGCATGTGTGTGTGTCCTACCAGTTCAGAGAATTTGCCCGTTTCCAGGTGCATTACCCAGTCACCCTCTTCCCCTGGCACTTGGAGTAAAGCTCACGTTTAAAAACACCATGCATAATAGATGAGTTTGTTCCAGCAGGGTGCGTATTGCGTCTACGGTATCACTATTCAGAGCACTTCACCACAAAAAACTTTGGTTACAAATTATGCCGAGTAAATTGTGCATGTATGTGCAAGGGGGGGGGTATCGACTCGGTAGATATTGGCACACAACTGTCAAACAATTTATATTCCCTGCTATAGCAACGGTGGTAAGACATTCATAAATCACATCCATGATCCCGATAACAAATCGCCCCCTAAAAGTGATTGGCTGTCTGCTAAACAGGGTTGATAAATGATGCCCTCTCTCTGTTAGGCTGGTTTGGCTCCTATGGAAAAGTGCTAAAACAAAGACATCAATCCCTGGCATAGCTTTGGCACAAAAGCCACTCAGTCCAGTTGCAAGTGTGCACATATAGAGTTTTCCAGTCCTCACCCACAATAGTCCAGTACTAATTTCTCCGCCTCTGTGTTTCTGCATGGCCATACATGTGTGGGCACATCATGTATAATGTGCACATCAGCTCAGGAGATGGGTTGGGAGAGAGGGGGAGAGAGAGAGAGAGATGCACGGGCGTTAGTGCACGCCTCAACTCACGTGTAGGGGCATTTTTTTCCATATTTCTTTTGAGATTCACGGCTGTGTACATGTCTGCTGGGCCAAAATCAATGTTCATTCGTTCATTTGTTCCACCGTTCATTGAGAGAATGACGGACTTCGGGGCCGCAGGGCTGATGTGGACAAACATAAGCGTGAGCGTCACTCAGCACTTGCCGTCACACAGACATCACCACATGTTATAAACACCATCGAGTGCATTTGAAGGGTTGTTTGCGTTCTGTTGTCATTCCCCTCATGTTGTGTTATTAGTCTGGATATGATTATGATAATATCAGTGTGTTCCTCAGTTCAGAAATGTGTAATGCTGTTACTACTGACAGTGCTGGTGCAAACTGAGGTGGAAGGAAAACCTTCTCTTTCTATGTTTTGCTATGCTTTTGAACAGTGGTGTGAACTGAGTGAGCCAGTGTTCCCAGTGGTCCCAAGCAACTTCAAGCAACAGGTACAAGCGCCTCCTACTGGAGCTCTTGCCAAACCGCAACCCAGCAGCTGCTTAACAATACATGGGAAACCTCTTCTGCATTCCTTGCATGGATTTTGAATATGTCTCAAGAGCAGTTACTCTCCATTATCCCTGATGTGTCAAGTCAAGGCGTGTCCAGAAACCTTGTGCAGACACGCTCTCAATTAGCCACGTACGTATTATCCTTGCATTCTTGTCCCAGTGAAAATCTCCATTTCCTTTTATTTCTTTTCAACCCTTCATCCCGCCGTTGCGTCCGCCGGGGTAGGTCCTTGTCAGATTTTGCTCCTGTTCCCATGCAGTGCTGGCAGCCGTTTCAGCATTGGCCGAGCAGACAAATTCATCAGCATTGCTCGTAATTACTCTGGAGAATTGCTCCTTCAATCACTGTCGGTTAGCATTCATTAAAGGCAAGAAAGGGAGATATGAATGGAGGCAGGGATGGAGAGGGGAGTAGAGGAGACTTAGAATTCACTTTCTCTATACAGTCTGTATCTATCTGTAGGCATTTGCAGATTTGGTTGTGAGTGGCAATGCTCATACGTATATATATAAGCGGTTAAGATAATGGATGGATGGCTATATATATATATATATATATATATATATATATATATATATATATGCAGCTGATGAGTGCGCAACGCATGAAACAAGTTTGTGCTGCTATGTATTAAAAGTTTTTTTCCCTACATCTATATTGTAATCCACTCCTCATTTGTTGAGCACTTTTATCAACACCATTGACGGTTTCCGAAAAAAAATGCTATATATATATATATATATATATATATATATATATATATATGTGTGTGTGTGTGTGTGTGTGTGTGTGTGTGTGTGTGTGAGCCTATGTATGTGCAATAATGTGTTTATTTGTCTGTGCATCTGTACCTATGCATATATGTGTGACGGAGAGAGAGAGAGAGAGAAAGAGAGAGAGAGAGAGACAGAGACAGATAGACAGATAGAGAGTGTGTGTGTGTGTGTGTGTGTGTGTGTGTGTGTGTGTGTGTGTGTGTGTGTGTGTGTGTGTGTGAGAGAGAGAGAGAGAGAGAGACTTTAGAAATGAAAAGAGGGATGGAAAGAGTGAAGCATACCAGGTGTATCTACAGTATGTGTCTGTGTGTGTACTGTATGATGTGTGGTTAATGGGTGAGGCAGCCCGGCTCCTCCGCTTTGCTCCGAGTGTTTCCTGGAGAGAGCAGGAACACACTGACAGCACTCTGCCACCACCCCATCACTGTGGAGAGATGGATAGTAGGGAGACAGCCCCGCCAAACCTCACAACACTTGACAGGACAGCATGCCTGTGTGTGTGTTTATATTTGTGTTGTGTCCTAGACAATACTAAGGCTTCTCTCATTTCCCTCAGTGAATCCAGGAAGGGCCCGGAAGCAGTTTCCTTTACCTTTTGCTGCAGTAATCAGGTGGTGAACTCCAGAGAGTGGGATGTCTGACTGAAAGGATTGTGGTGTGACACGTGGAGAAAAGTGGGATGAGCTCACACACCATTCTGAGTCATACCGTTCCAGGCCTAAGAAAATACTGTTTTCTGGTACATAAAAAAAAAATGGATTGAGTCTTAAGACATGCCATGTCCGGTAGCGATGAACTCACCACAGTAGTGTTGATTATGCTGTGAGAAGTTTCCTCGCAGTAGCTTGCCGTATCAACATACGGTCTGACCTCATCTGCAAGGAACGTTGATTACTCATAATTTATGGCTGAACACATTCAGTCTGGTCTGATGTAATGCACAGGTCTAAGTATGGTACAGTTGTCTCCGTCTGTTTTACTAGAAGCGTACATGATTTGAAAATGATTAAAAGGAAAGGAATCCAAAGCTTTTATTTCAGCATCTACATTCGACTTCCTTCGGGTGCTCCGGTTTCCTCCCAGAGTCCAGAGACATGTAGGTCAGGTGAATCGGCCATAATACATTGTCTCTAGGTGTGAATGTGTCAGTCCTGTGATGGCCTGGCAGCCTGTCCGGGGTGTCTCCCCGCCTGCCGCCTAATGACTGCTGGAATAGGCTCCAGCATCCCGCGACCCTAATCAGGATAAGCGGCTTGGATAATGGATGGATGGATGGACTTTTTTCTTTTTTTTTTTTTTACAGTGAGAACAAGGGACAAACGAGGTAGCCTATCATGGCTGCCACAGAGAAGCATTTGACAACAGTACTTTATCTGTTGATTATCATATGCATTTAACCAGTACTTTATCTAACCAGTACTTTATCTAACCAGTACTTTATCAACAGTACTTTATCTGTCGATTTTCATATGCATTTAACCAGTACTTTATCTAACCAGTACTTTATCTAACCAGTACTTTATCTGTCGATTTTCATATGCATTTAACCAGTCGTATAGACTGGTTAAATGCATTATGTTATGCAGCTGTGCTGTTTATGAGGTTGGGGGATACCTGCAGTCAGCTGAGACTGAAGAAGTCACTTAAATGAGTGATGAAACATTTCTCCCACTAAATGTTGTGTCCAGATGAACTGATTCAGCTTTCTGTGATTTCCTTACCTGGATTATGGAGCATGCATAAAGACAGTACTTTATCTAAATACCTCAGAAAAGCAGGTTTACTCTTTTTGTTGAATGAATGAGTGATTGGACAATAGTATTGGACACATGAGGCTGTGTGTGTATTGTGTATTGGGGGTGTAAGCTGTATGTGAGTAGTGAATTGTTTCTATAGCGCTGTCTGCCTGCTGAGTTGGCTGGCTGCCTAGGTGGCTGGCTGACTGCCTGGATGGCTGGTTGACTGGCTGGCTGT
This sequence comes from Lampris incognitus, assembly GCF_029633865.1. Taxonomy (NCBI): domain Eukaryota; kingdom Metazoa; phylum Chordata; class Actinopteri; order Lampriformes; family Lampridae; genus Lampris; species Lampris incognitus. The sequence continues at coordinate 22,000,213 of NC_079212.1, read as the reverse complement.
TGACCTCAAGGGTCACACACACACACACCCCTAGTAAGATATGCATGCTGGTGTCTACTGCTGGACGTGAATGCCCATGTATGCACTGTCTAATTATTTGAACGCTCACTACTTCGTACACACACATAAGCACGCACACATGCACATGCACACATGCATGCGGGCATGTATGCATGCACCCTTGCACAGGCACATGCGCAACAATACAAGCTCTATCATACACTATTTCATAAGGAGGGCAGTTGAGCGATTTGAAGTGGGATGTCCCAGACTCACAGCTCAGGATTTTGGTTTGTGATTAGTTTTATAAGATTTATTATGAGCCGTTCTGGACTCCAGAGGTCCCCTTGGTTCCACTCCCCAGCCTCCTCCCCCATTATATGTTGAGATGTTGGGCTGAATGACACACACACACACACACACATACACACACACACTGGCATGCTTGCATGCATGCGTACATCCTCATACATGCAAACATACAAGCGCACACAGATGTGGACACACACAAAGAATACCAACCTTGTGAAATCTGAACCCTCCAGCTCCATGGAAAAAAAAGTGTCTGTCTCTTTGCTGGCCCCCTCTATCATAAACGAACGCAAAAGTCAATACGGGGATGGCCCAGCTAGGGAAGCCCGCTGTGTCCCATTGAGAAAGCGCACACTCTTAGGCTTAAGCAGGTAAATAATAATAGTAATATTAATAATAATAATGATAAAAGTAATAATAATAATAATGATAATGATAATAGCAATAATAATAATAACCCTCTTACACAATGCGTTGATGATGCTAGAAATGGCGTGACACCTTCATCCTATCACAGCCCCTCATCTGTACAGCATGTTTCGCTATGGACTCTGGTGCTCTTCTCCCCAGGGTGAGCTTTGAGTCGACACGAGACAGGACGGCATTTCATCTGGCACAAGTGTCGGATTTCCACGAGTCCTTGTAAGTGTTACTCATGCCAAAGTGAAACCCAACCATGTAGAAAAGAGGATAAGACGAGCAGAAACCAAGGCACGACCAACAGAGGAGAAGAGCAAGAGAGGCGAGGAAGAAAGAAAACAGCTGAGAGGGGGGAGAGGAGAGAAACAGGAGGGGACAGGAAGCAAGAAAATAAGGGGAGTGGGAACCTTATCCTGGAATAGCCGGCAACTAAAGCTGCAGACTCCACCCCTCTCACCCCCTCCTTTCTCTGTCTATCTCTCTCTCTCTCACTCACTCACACACTCACTCACTCACTCTCTCTCTCTCTCTCTCTCTCTCTCTCTCTCTCTCTCTCTCTCTCTCTCTCTCTCTCTCTCACTCACTGACTCACTCTCTCTCTCACTCACTCACTCACTCACTCACTACTCACTCTCTCTCTCTCTCTCTCTCTCTCTCTCTCTCTCTCTCTCTCTCTCTCTCTCTCTCTCTCTCCCTCTCCCCTCCCCCCCCCTCTCCCCCCTCTCCAAAGCAGTCTCCAGTCTGTCATTTGACCAGGCAGTTCACAGAGGCAAGAGCTCAGCAGTTAAAGAAAAAAGTGTAGAGATAGGGAGAGACAGAGAGAGAAAGAGCGAGACAGACGTAGAGAGAGAGAGAGCAAGAGAGCGAGAGAGAGAGAGAAGAGAGAGAGTGAGATCGAGAGAGAGCGAGAGCGGGCGAGGGGAATAGAATCACCTCATGATAAGCGGGCTGGAGTTTTTCCCTTGGCTGTTTTTTTGTTGTTTTGTTTTCTACTTGCCGATTGTGGATTTCTCCCGAGCTGCTTCTGTTTTTCACAAACTGGTTCTTGAGTTGCTTCTGGATGTGGGACTTTACTCTCTCTCTCTTGCTCTCTCTTTCTCTCGCTCTCTTTCTCTCTCTCTCTGTCATCGACTGAGGGGGGCTCTACTGACATCTCATTGGAATTAAGGCTTTCAGGATCACCCCCTCAACCCCCACTCCCCCCCCCCGGCAAACCACTACTTGTGTGAGTGTGTGCGTGAGTGAGTAAGTGAGAGTGAGAAAGAGAGAGAACGAGAGAGAGACGGGCCATGCCCACCCCTGCTGGTGGTCCAACTATCCAGAAGGGTACAGCATGAAGGGGACCACCACCATCATCACCACCATCACCGGGGCTGCGGCTGCCAACATTTGTTCCGTAAAGTCCTGGCCAAGTGTGGCTGCTGCTATGCCCGAGTCAGAGGTCAGTGTGACACCCACCCACCTACGGCAACACACACGCACACACGCGCACACACGCACACACGCAAACACACACACACACACACACACACACACACCAATATCAGCTGTTGACTCTCAGCTGTGTAGTAAATAATTATACATCCAAGTAACACCGTGTTTGGGCTCACATTGGTAAACAGCTGACTTGAGTCCGTTTTTGTCTATGTTTGCTTGTTTGTTTGTGTATATATGTGTGTGTATATGTGTGCGTGTAACTTTTGTCCGTGTGTTTGTGTATGTATGTGTTTGTTGATCATGCTGAGCTGAAGCAACAACTGCAACAAACAAAAGTTATTGACGGTCTCCACTCTGTCTCCTTCCCCCTACCGCACACACACACACACACACACACACACACACACACCCACCCCTCACTCCCCCTTTCCATTTGATGCCTCTGCTTTCTTGCTCCGCATTTCCTGGCTTTCCTCTTCTCCACATTTGCTTACATGTCCGCCCACGTCTCCCTTATCTCCCCGTCTATTTCTCTTAGCATGTGTTAATGGCTTAAGTGTGCAGAGCGACGTTCCTCACACTTGCCTCCAGCTGAAGCAACAGATGTGGGTGTCTCACACACACACACACACACACACACACACATAGACAAAAACGGACACCGCAAATACTCTCTACAGATGGCTGTGCAGTGAGGAACAAGAGAGGAAACAAGCAACATACATTTCTCTATTTAAAAATGGAGGAAGAGCGAGAGAGAGAGAGAGAGAGAGAGAGAGAGAGAGAGAGAGAGAGAGAGAGAGAGAGAGAGAGAGAGAGAGGCACCGGGGGTGTGTGGGACATGGACTGTGGCTGTGCTCATCCCAGCGAGTGTGTTAGATACGTATGTGCTGCGTGTGGCTGGATGAGACATAGCGGGGGGGGGGGGGGGTCCAAGCCACTCTGAAACGTTCTCTTACCCCAAACAGAAAGAACTGAACAAAACAGCGGTAATCCCCCACCCCACCCGCCCCCCCTTCTCTCTTTCTCTTCCCCCCCTTGCTCTCCCTCCTTCTCCCTCTCTCTGCGCCACTTGCTTGCTGTGAATTGCAGCAGCAACAAGCAGCGGTCCATTAGAATATTGTGGCTGAGCGAGAGCAGCGGGTGGCATGATAGTATGTATTAACAACAAGAGCCGTGCGCACGCCATCCAAAGTCCCACCCGTTTGTTGACATGGTATACAAGACGCCGGACTCCCTGTCACATCCAGCCAAGAGCAGGCTCACTGACAAGATAATGTCTCTGTCGCCCTCTTTTTTCTGTCCCTGCCCTATGGCTTAAAACCTGTGCTGAACGGTTGCGTGGAATATTTCCCACTATTTCCCCGCTATCCCTTCAGCAACAGAGGCTGCCTAAATTATGGAAACATTCCACAGTTGCACCGGTTGCCAAGTCTAAAATCCCTGTGACGTTAAATGACTATAGGCCGGTAGCGCTGACTTCTCTAATCATGACGATATTCGAGAAGCTCATTAAAAACGAGGGTTTATCGTAGGTGGAGACTTTTAAATGTTCTGTACCACCATCTTGAGGGGACAAATGCTCCTGCCAGGCGGTTGTTTATAGATTTCTCCTCGGCCTTTAACACGGTCCAGCCACATCTGTTAGCAGAAAAGCTAATTCATCTCTTCAAACTGGATCTTAATCTAGTTGGCTGGATACTGGACTTCTTGACAGATAGGTCCCAGTGTGTGAGGGTTAATGGCTCCTTTTCCAATCAGCTGTAATCTTCAACCGGTTCCCCTCAGGGCTGTTGTCTCTTCCCGTTACTCTACATCTTGTACACTAATGACTGTCGCAGCAACCATACCAACAGACACATATTCACACTTGCGGCTGATTTAGTGATTGTAAGTCTTCTTGAAGGGGAGG